>NC_133325.1:331927382-332227382 GCF_042186555.1 Aquarana catesbeiana
CCCCGCCGGCTTGCGCTACACTGTTAGTGTAGCACCAGTCTTATGGGGCGGACTGGGCTGAGAGGCAAATTAGTCTAGCGCCCCCATAAAGCGGCCTCACTGCTTCAGTATGCGGGCGGCTAGCATTCCGCAACTGTGGGGGGGGGGCGCCACTTCTAATTTTGACTGTTCTCTCATCCTGGACCAAAAACCTTCCTCACTGTGCTATATGTTATCTGCTGCACCACTGGCATGGTTATATCTTCTTAGTCCTCTCCATAAAATTATCAGAAATTTGTGCTTAAAGTAGAACTATAGCCACCACTTTTTTTTCATTTTGGATAGAGTAAGGGAGGGTGATAACCCTTTTCAGTTTATTTTTTACCATCCCTGTCCCATTGCAGAGATTTCCATTCACTTCCTGCCCCATATCAAACAGGAAGTGAGAAGAAATCTATTCAAATTAAGGAAATCTATTGCCCCCCCAGGCCCTCAGAACTAGTGTCCCCACTTGAAAATTTCAGGGCGGGTCTTAAACAGTAAGGGGTGTGGCCTTGACAGGAAAGGGTGGGTCATATTTAAATGAGGGGGTGCACGAGTTTAGTCAGGCCTAGGGCAGCACAAAACCTAAATACACTACTGCCTAGCTCCATTATAGGATATGTTCCCCCTCTCCCTGGCCTTACGAAGGAGGATTACTTTATCTTTATAATTTAGAAATTTCAATAGCAAAGATCTTGGGGGGCTTCCTTGAGAGGGAGGTCTGAACGGAACTCTATGTGCTCTTTCAATAGAGAACTGCTGCGAAAATGTCCCTCTTCCAAAGATTTCAATCAACCATTTTTCCAAAAATCCTATCGGATCTGATCCCACTCTTCTCAGGTAGCCCCACTACCCTCACATTGTCTCTACGAAGTCTATTTTCCATTTCGTCAAACTTTCCCGTGAGTCTATTCATCTGCTCTTTCCAGGCCTTAGCCTCTTGCTTCATAGGGTGCAGGTTATCCTCTATGAAACTTATCCTCCCTTCCATTTCTGTCACTCTTTCTGCTGTTTTCTTGAGCTCATGGCATACCATGGATAATTCTTCTTTGATATCCTTCATTTGATCTGACAGTTCACCCAGGGACTGTTTGCAAGTATTAATTGCCAAAAGGATATCTTTAAGAGATGGCTCTCCTTCTGTTGTATGTGCCTGAGTGACAACTACTTCCATTGCTTTTCCCACTATTCCTGCCCCTTTAGTAGAAGAATTCTTTGTTGCAGTAATGCTTACGGGCATATTTGAGTGTCCCTGGCTCTTCCTGTCTGTTGCTGACTTAATTTGTGCTTGCTGCCCCCCTTTCGTTGGAGTATGGTCAGTTGCATGGACCATTCTCTCTAATTTGGTGGTTGCTGCGACTGCTGCTGCTGTTACACCTGCCACTGTAGACGGCGTCCCCTTTTCCTTGTCCTTCTCCTTATCTTTAGCAGAGCGCAATGATTGAGTCCCCATATTCTCTTGGTTAACATTTTTGTCTCCTTTCCTCCTTGCTGACATGATATCTTACTGCTTACTGCTGTAGAAGTTATTTATCGTACAAACGATATGCAAATAAACTGAAGATCAGGAGAAGAGGGGGATGACTTTAGAATTTAGTTTTCCAACAGCCGCTGCCAGTTAATAACTGTTGTTTCAATAAAGAGACAGAAGGGCATTGAAGGGGTATTGTCAACAGGCACAGGTAAGGTATCCATATTTAGACCACTTTTCTTAAACTTGTAAATATTGAGTATTAAATTGCCATCCGGTTTGACCTCTATTCTTATTGTTATCACTACTATTCAATGTAAATACATATGAGTCGAGAATAACTTCCCATTGAATAAAAGACCGCACACTGGTTTACTCACACATAGAGTCTCTGAGAGTTCTGGTCATCTGCTATGTCTCCTCTTAAAATATAGGGTATACAAGAGGGTAGAAAATAGTACCTCCATTCCGTCGGTCTGCACAGTTCTGCTATTTTTCCACTTGCCCGAACTTACCGACCCGGGGTATATCCCAGATTCCACTTCAAGGTGTCTTCGGCTGCTCAGGGATCTCAGCTCGGCTTTCTTGTGCTGCAGAGATTGCACACAGGGAGCCTCCTCTGCTGACACCTTTACATCAGCTCCTGTAGTAGCCATCCTTCCTCCCCTTCGCATTCCCGCGAGAGTATGCCGCCAGTTTCTGAAGATTATCGAGTCCGGGCACCTCCGAGAGCTCCCGAAGGTATCCGAGAAGAGAAGGAGGACACACCGCACTGGGAAGAACGCCGGCTGCTTCTAGGCCTTATTGCATGTGGAGAATCATGTCTATGGAGCGGGGTGGGTACACACACTCACTCCACACTAACTCACTCCTCCATCCGCTTCCGGCCACGCCCCCATCAAATATATAGTTAGATCTGAACATACTAGAATTGTTTTTGTTTTGTGGATAAACAATTTACATTGCTGCAATACTCAGGTTTATCATGGAGCTGCCCTTCATAACAATTCTTTTCCACCACTAGATTTCTGGGTTAAATGAAAGCCAGCATCATTCAAACCAATTTCTTTGAGCCAAGGCTATGATGGACCTGCCCTCAGCCTGTGACTGAACAGTGAAGGAGAAGCAACACAATGATGTACTCATTTCTCTGTCACTCCTTTTTATTCTTATATCAGCATGCTCCTTGTCAGCACATGAACGGATTGGCTCTTTGCACTGCGTCTTCCTAAGCTCTCCTCTCCAGAGACTGCAAAAGGCTGATACCCATGAACTCCTGACGCTGCTTGCATTTAAAAAAGCTTAAATTATGAATACATTAAATAGAGAGCTGCAGTAATCTGTTTCTTTTATATCTGCCTAGAGTTCATCTTTAATTTATACGGTGGGTGCTGTGTGCTCTTTAATGCATTGGGTCAGTTAGTTTTTACTGTAATATTTTCCTGAGTAGAGAAACAATAAGTGATTAAAACTCTTGAAAACTTCAAAGTGTTTTTCTTACCAGTAGACAAAACTACTTGGAAAGAATAATCATTACAGTATATTATAAGGTACTTGATACATTGACAGTCCTATTATTGCAGTTCAGCAACTATTTCATTGGTCTCTAAGCCCCATGCTACAAGTTAGATTCAATGCTATTTCTTACAAAACTTGCAAACAATCCCAAGAGATTGGAGTTGATTCTAGTATACTCAGTGATGCGGGAAAAAAAAGACAAAAAAACATTTAGCAGTCTTATAATACTAGACCTAATACTACTTTCCAGAACAAACCTTATTACTTTTATACACACAGAAAACATAACAGAAATACAGTCTTCATCTGACATGCCAGGAATAGCCAACACATGTATTGTAAACTGTAACTTCCTTAAGACTTCCTTTACCATGGGGCTACACAGGCAATATTTTTTTACAAACAAATATGTGAAAAATGTGGCGTGCATTTGTATTCAGCCCCCTTTACTTTGATACCCCTAACTAAAATCTAGTGGAACCAATTGCCTTCAGAAGTCACCTAATTAGTAAATAGAGTCCATATGTGTGTAATTTAATCTCAGTGTAAATACAGCTGTTCTGTGAAGTCCTTGGGGGTTTGTTAGAGAACCTTAGTGAACATGCAACATCATGAAGGCCAAGGAACACACCAGACAGGTCAGGGATACAGTTGTAAAGAAGTTTAAAGCAGGGTTAAGTTATAAAATAATATCCCAAGCTTTGAACATCTCATGGAGCATTGTTCAATCCATCATCCGAAAATAGAAAGAGTATGGCACAACTACAAACCTATCAAGACCTGGCCATCCACCTAAACTGACAAGGTGGGCAAGGAGAGCATTAATCAGAGAAGCAGCCAAGAGGCCCATGGTAACTCTGAAGGAGCTGCAGAGATCCACAGCTCAGGTGGGAGAATCTGTCCACATGACAACTATTAGTCGTGCACTCCACACATCTGGCCTTTATGGAAGAGTGGCAAGAAGAAAGCCATTGTTGAAAGAAAGCTATAAGATGTTCCGTTTGCAGTTTGTGAGAAGCCATGTGGGGGACACAGCAAACATGTGGAAAAAGGTGCTCTGGTCAGATGAGACCAAAATTGAACTTTTTGGATTAAAAGCAAAACGCTATGTGTAGTGGGAAAATAACACTGCACATCACCCTGAACACACCACCCCCACTGTGAAACATGGTGGTGGCAGCATCATGTTGTGGGGATGATTTTCTTCAACAGGGACAGGGAAGCTGGTCAGAGTTGATGGGAAGATGAATGGAACCAAATACAGGGCAAACTTAGAAGAAAACCTGTTAGAGTCTGCAAAAGACTTGAGACTGGGGCGGAGGTTCATCTTCCAGCAGGACAACAACCCTAAACATACAGCCAGAGCTACAATGGAATGGTTTAAATCAAAGCATATTCATGTGTTAGCATGGCCGAGTCAAAGTCTAGACCTAAATCCAATTGAGAATCTATGGCAATACTTAGAAATTGCTGTTCACAGACGCTCTCCATCCAATCTGACGGGGCTTGAGCTATTTTTCAAAGAAGAATGGACACTCTCTAGATGTGCAAAGCTAGTAGAGTCATCCCCAAAAAGACTTGCAGCTGTAATTGCAGTGAAAGGTGGTTCTACAAATTATTGACTCAGGGGGGCTGAATACAAATGCATGCCACACATATTTATTTGTAAAAACTTTTGAAAACCATTTACCATTTTCCTTCCACTTCACAATTATGTTCCACTTTGTGTTGGTCTATCATAGAAAATTCCAATAAAATACATTTACATTTTTGGTTGCAACATGACAAAATGTGGAAAATTTCAAGGGCTATGAATACTTTTTAAAGGCACTGTATAAGAGCATTAAAATATGTATTTGATAAATCTAGTGATGAATATATTCTGTTCTCCAGCAACCCAGTGAATCTGTCATTGAGTCTTTTCATTATCTTACTAGACCACTACTAGTCCAACTTGCACCCATCCATGACAGTAAATAAGCCAGTAGACAAACACTACTGAATCCGCATTAAATTTTGTATTTCAATAACATTTTTTAGTTATTTTATTTATTATTTTAGGTAAAATAAAGAGCCTGCTGCAAGATATATAATGGAAAAATATTAGGTTAATGTGGGGATTACTGATCTGAAGCAAACATCCAGCTACTGTAGAACAGCCTGGTTCAGTGGAAATCTGTATCCTGAAGAACCATTTCACTCACAAAAAAACTGGCAACCTTTTAAAAATGTAACTTTTTTTTTATTGACTCTCTACCATCAGGTTTCTTTGTTTTCTGAGGCCATATGGGGAAGGGAGGATAGGAAGTGAGAGACAATCTTCTACAGGGACACAAAGAACAATAAAAAGTAAAAAAATAACATTGTGTTCCAGCTTTATCCTACTCTGATGTGTTTTTATTGCTGCTTTTGTTGTTGTTGGAGATTTCTTTGCTTCCTGTTCTGATGACACTGGTTAGAGACAAACTTTAAGCACTATGTGATAACACAAAAAAAAGAAAAGATAAAGAAAAGATGTTAAATGAAATGATCATAACTTACTTGCTTTGCCTGTCCATACTTGCCAACCTGAGACTTTCCCATCGGGAATTGAGGAGATTCAGCTGTTCCTGGATTTCATTCTCTTCATCATCAGAAAGTTTCTGAATAGCTAACAGTTGACTTCCAGCTTGCAAAACTTCTCCAACATTTCCCTGGTGAGATGTTAATTCCATCATAAAGCCCTAGAAATAAAGAAAAATTTTATAGCAGGAGTGGAGAATAGTTAAATTTTATAACAGTATAATTATATGCAGGGATATAAAGCTGATTTTCAACCTAATGTAGGTGGTAAAATTACCAGGACTAAACAAGACAATGGTGAATCTGTTCTGCATTTATATTTGTTTTTGCTGCATAAAACGTGTTTTTGTGACATTACTTCTAGAAAAAAAGTAGTGATTTCTTTCTACAACATATGTTTTAGACGTTTTCTGTAACGCAGAATCATGTCACTATTACAATGCATGCATGCACACAAGAAAACTAAATGCATCTTCAATTTGCTTTTATTAAAATGTAGTATATGTGTGGCTGTATAAAATCTGCTGTACGTAGTAATAAACTTAATAATAAATTAGTAATAAATGTATATCTCAGATTATTATTACTTTTTTCTCCACCATTGATGGTAGTATACCTATAGGTTTTAGGTAGGATAACAGCAGGGTGTGCTTTATGGGATAATGTGAAGATTATTAGATTGTTGAAATTAAGCCATGCGTTTCATACCACAATTCTGAATTTGAACATTTTAATTCAATTAATGAATATACATTATGTTAGACCAGCACTAAAGTAGATCATCAGTTTTCAAAATCCTCAAGTAATCCAAATAGGTATAGTTTATTTCAAAATGGCATGATTTTGCTATACATTAAAATTTTGTACAGCATATTACCTTTTACTAAGTGCAGTAATAACACAGTCTAGTATGTTAAGATGCTGCTGAAAAGTATAACATGTACTCATACTGCCATAATGATCACATAACAAAGCAGAGACAGCGATAGTTGTAATAACTCCGATGAACATATTTGTGATATAGTAAAATGCATATTAGATATGATGGTCAAGGGTGAGTATATTTTCTCGCAGAAGCTTATCTGAAAACCTCTGGATTCTAATGTAGTGGACTTCCTTAAGGTATTCTGTGTCTCCTCAAAGTGGGACAATTTTGACTTCTTCTGGGATGGGGGATGGGGGAACTACATTTCCAATGTTTCCCCTTTTATCAGGGAGTGGTGAAATATCCCTCCTTGAAGCCTCCCAACAAATTTTCTACTCCTAACTGCCAGCAACCCAAAACTCTTTCTTCTGGTAGTTCTCTTCTTCCTTCTGCTGCCTCATGACATTCCACATGCTGCTAAAGGGAAGGGATAGCGTTCTATGCAAAATAATGGAGCTGGTGTGGTGTATAACATTCTCAACAAATGCAAAGTTGCTTGGTACACAGTGGTGTAGCTTAGGCCACAAAAAGGGTGAATAAGATGTCCAAAAATGGCTGAGTAATAGAAAAACGGCACATTAGGGGTCCAAAATATAACTGTTTTGGATGCTTGAGAAGAAGGATAAAGGAGTATTATATACACGCGGTGTTGCAGTGCAAAAAAAAATACAAATTAAATAAAAACATACAAAATAAGTGGGATTTTATGGGTGCCAGGCAAATGAGAGTTACTCATACAACAAAGTAAATAAAATTATCACAATTTATTGAACATAGAAAAAGTTTAAAAGTTATATTGGCTACACATTAAATCACATAGACATCAGTACACATCAAATTAGATGAAAAAAAAGGTCACTCAGCAATAGAATCCCATGCATGAAACAAAATACAAATAAAAACATATAAAGCCAGATACAACAAAAATATATGCTCAGAATAAATGCCATTGGCCGTCCAAAGCCAAAAAGTTAATCTGCCACCCAATGGATAATTACCTGCAATTAATGTTGAGCTGAACTAGAAAAACAGACACTGCGCTGCATATGAAAGAATTGGCCGAGAAGAGCCCAGGGATGGGGCCATGGGACCAATCTTTGCCCAGTGAAGAAAGGAATGTAAGTGTAACGGCAAAAAAATTAATTAAAACACAGACATGGGGATAAAAAGCTTTTCTTTCACACACTATGTCAGACACTGGATGGGCTGCCACGCTGACACGTCTCCCCTACAAGGTAAATTAACTGAACCTAATATGTTTCTATCATTCCCTGGGATGTGATCCCTTTTCAACTCCTTTGTTTTCTGCTCCTTATTGAAGCCTTGCTGCTTTTGATTAGCCATGTCCAGTATGTTGATCATTCACTCATTGTAATTACCTGTTACCGTCTGCAACTCTCCCCACTCCTTGCTATTAAAGTGGGGACAGACGATCTGTATACAGGACCACGGTCTTCTAATACATAGACGACCAACATATATGATCCCTTATATTTTTTACAAATCTAACTCATATGCCCTGTACACGCGATCGGACATTGATCGGACATTCCGTCAACAAAATCCATGGATTTTTTCCGACGGATGTTGGCTCAAACTTGTCTTGCATACACACGGTTGCACAAAGTTGTCAGAAAATCTGATCGTTCTGAACGCAGTGAAGTGAAACACGTATGTCGGGACTATAAATGGGGCAGTAGCCAATAGATTTCCTCTCTTAATTTATTCTGAGCAAGCGTGGCACTTTGTGCATCGGATTTGTGTACACACGATCGGAATTTAAATGATCTGACTTTGTTGTCGTAAATTTTATATCCTGCTCTCAAACTATGTGTGTCGGGAATTCTGAGGAAAAAAGTCCGATGGAGCCCACACACGATCGGAATTTCAGACAACACAATCCGTGTGTACAGGGCATTACTGAACTAATCCTACCATAGTAGCATATACTTCTCCTATATTTCCCCTTATACTCATTATTAATGAAACAGACACTTATTATGGCTTATACCTTTTCAATTAGATAACATCTTTGCTTGGCAGCCCTGGTCTTTCCTTAGACCCAGCCGGGTGGTTTGTAAGTACACCTCACAATCATCTAATAATTTCAGTTCCACCTCCTCACTTCACCGACCCATGTCTTTCCTCACACCTTGATTTTTCTCATCTATCCCTGGTGGGATTTATACATTCAAGTATTATTACACCATCCTCTCCCTCACATCCTCACCTCCCCCCTCCCCTCCCCCCCTCCCCTCCTTCTTTCACGTTTATTTTTCTCCCTTTCCTTTTTCTTCCCCCATCCCACTATTCCTCCTCCTCTCCTTTACTCCCCCTCTCCCTCCCCCTTCTTCTTCTCGTCTCTTCTCCCCTCCCCTCCTTTTTCCCATCCCCATTTTCCCTCCCTTTCTCCTCCCCTTCTACTCCCCTTTCCCCCCTTCCCCCCTTCTTCCCCCTCCTCTTTCTCCCCCCCACCCCTTCCCCCCACTCTTCAACTCCCCCCTTAAACCCCCCTTCCCCCCATTCCTTTTTTCCCTCCCTTCACTCCCCGACCCCCCCCAATTTATCCCCATGTCTGTGTTTTAGTTAATTTTTTGGCCATTACACTTACATTCCTTTCTTCACTGGGCAGAGATTGGTCCCATGGCCCCATCCTTGGGCTCTTCTCGGCCAATTCTTTCTTTTTGGTTTTGGACGGCCAATGGCATTCATTCTGAGTATATATTTTTGTTGTATCTGGCTTTATATGGTTTTTAATTGTATTTTGTTTCATGCAGTAACACATCTACCTTTGTCTCTCAACAAACATCCCCTGAGGAAGCCCTAGCGGGCAAAACATGTTGGGATACTATTGCTGAGTGACCTTTTTTTCATCTAATTTGATGTGTACTGATGTCTATGTGATTTAATGTGTAGCCAATATAACTTTTAAACTTTTTCTATGTTCAATAAATTGTGATCATTTTATTTACTTTGTTGTATGAGTAACTCTATTTGCCTGGCATCCATAAAATCCCACTAAATTATTCTCCTGTCTATACATATTATTCAGAGATGGTGGTGCCCGCCTGTTTGACACTGTCACCTATCCATACCAACCAGTATACAAAATAAGTATAGAAACACAAATTTGAAAAAAATAAAAACTAAAAAAACCCTTAAAAACAAAAACAAAAAAAAAAAACAAAATTGCATCTAGGATTTTTTCCCACTGTGGAGCCACCCAGGCCAGGGACTTTCTGCTAGATTGTATTGAAGGGGTTACAGTGCAAAGAGCATGGAAAAAGTAAGGCTTAGACTCCTGGATAGGGATGAGCCCAGCACCCCCTGGTTCGGTTCACAGTAGAACTTACGAACAGGCAAAAAATTTGCTTGAACACGTGAACACCGTTAAAGATTATGGGACATGAACATGAATAATCAAAAGTGCTCATTTTAAAAGCTTATATGCAAGTTATTGTCATAAAAAGTATTTGGGGACATGGGTCCTGCCCCAGGGGACATGTATCAATGCAAAAAGAAGTTTTAAAAACGGACATTTTTTTCAGGAGCACTGATTTTAATAACTCTTAAAGTGAAACAATAAAAGTGTAATATTCCTTTAAATTTTGTACCTAGGGGGTGTCTATAGTATGCCTGTAAAGGGGCGCATGTTTCCCGTGTTTAGAACAGTCTGACAGCAAAATGACATTTCAAAGGAAAAAAGTCATTTAAAACTACTCGCAGCTATTAATGAATTGTCGGTCCGACAATACACATAAAAGTTCATTGATAAAAACGGCATGGGATTTCCCCACAGGGGAACCCCGAACCAAAATTAAAAAAAAATGCATGGGGGTCCCCCTAAATTCCATACCAGGCCCTTCAAGTCCTTCAACATTTTGTAAAAAAATGGCGTGGGGGTCCCCCTCAAAATCCATACCAGACCCTTTAGGTCTGGTATGGATTTTAAGGGGAACCCCGTGTCAAAATTTACAAACAAAATGGCGTGGGGTCTCCCCAAAAATCCATACCAGACCCTTATCCAAGCACGCAACCTGGCAGTCCGCAGGAAAAGAGGGGGGGACGAGAGAGCACCCCCCTCCTGAACCGTACCAGGCCACATGCCCTCAACATTGGGAGGGTGCTTTGAGGTACCCCCCAAAGCACCTTGTCCCCATGTTGATGGAGAGAAGAGCCTCATCCCAACAACCCTTGCCCGGTGGTTGTGGGGGTCTGCAGGTGGGGGGTTTATTGGAATCTGGAAGCCCCCTTTAACAAGGGGACCCCCAGATCCCGGCCCCCCCTGTGTGAATTGGTAATGGAGTACAAATGTACCCCTACCATTTTACAAAAAAGTGTCAAAAAGGTTAAAAAACACAAGAGATGGTTTTTGAGAAGTCCTTTATTAATTTCTTCTTCTTTCATCTTCTTTCTTCTGGTCTTCCTTCGGTGTTCTTGTGTTTTTTAACTTTTTTGATACTTTTTTTGTGAAATGGTAGGGGTACATTTGTACCCCATTACCAATTCACACGGGGGGGTGGGATCTAGGGGTCACCTTGTTAAAGGGGGCTTCCAGATTCCGATAAGCCCCCCCGCCCACAGACCCCCACAACCACCGGGCAAGGGTTGTGGGGATGAGGCACTTATCCCCATCAACATGGGGACAAGGTGCTTTAGGGGGCTACCTCAAAGCACCCTCCCAATGTTGAGGGCATGTGGCCTGGTACGGTTCAGGAGGGGGACCGCTCTCCTGTCCCCCCTCTTTTCCTGCGGACTGCCAGGTTGCGTGCTCGGATAAGGGTCTGGTATGGATTTTTAGGGGGACCCCATGCCATTTTTTAAAAAAATGTTGGCGTGGGGTTTCCCTTAAAATCCATACCAAACCTGAAGGGTCTGGAATGGATTTTGAGGGGACCCCTACGCCATTATTTATATTGGCGTGGGGTTCTCCTTAATATCCATACCAGACCTGAAGGGCCTGGTATGGAATTTAGGGGGACCCCACACATTTTTTTTTTTTTAATTTTGGTTCGGGGTTCCCCTGAGGGGAAATCCCATGCCGTTTTTATCAATGAACTGTTATGTGTATTGTCAGACCGACAATTCATTAATAGCCGCAAGTAGTTTTAAATGACTTTTTTTCCTTTGAAATGTCATTTTACTGTCAGACTGTTCTAAACACGGGAAACATGTGCCCCTTTACAGGCATACTATAGACACCCCCCAGGTACAAAATTTAAAGGAATATTACACTTTTATTGTTTCACTTTAAGCATTATTAAAATCAGTGCTCCCGAAAAAACGGCCATTTTTAAAATTTCTTTTTGCATTGATACATGTCCCCTGGGGCAGGACCCAGGTCCCCAAACACTTTTTATGACAATACCATGCATATAAGCCTTTAACATTGGCACTTTTGATTTCTTCCATAGACTTTTAAAGGGTGTTCCGCGGCTTTTGAATTTGCCGCGAATACCTCAAATTGTTCGCTATTCAGCGAACTGGCGAACAGCCAATGTTCAAGTCGAACTCATGTTCAACCCGAACATAAAGCCCATCCCTACTCCTGGACTTGGTTTTGTGCAAACTCTTTCTATATGGGTCTCTTGTGTATATAGACATAATACATATACATACAATATATATATATATTAAAGTTGGGGGTTGTTTAGCTCTCATAGTAGATGCTTTTGCCAGTGATTCAAACCAGTCAGGAACTATATTTTAGGGCATGGTAGCCCATTTTTAATAAAAGGCAAATAAAAGTCTGTAACATAAAGGTTTCCCACGCAGGGGTTCTTCTCCAGCAAATACACACAATGGAAAATGCTAGCCCACCTGGCTCTCTGTAGCAGTACTTTTGCTCTTTATCCTGGTCACACAGAACATTGGATCCTTCAGTGTGGACGGCTTTACTTTAGCGCACACAGCTCCACTCTGGCCTTAGTCCTCAGGCTGTTTCTCTGCCTCTTGCAGTCACACATGTTCTGGTTGCCTCCTGCAGCCTCTCTGACTCCTCTAGACCTCCAGTCTCTTGGTGTGGTGCAGTCTCCAACTGGAAGCCCTGAGGTATTCCCATAAACTCATTATAAGGGCTGTGCTCACCTGAGCACACACCCTGCTGGTCATCTACACAATCTGGACACAGGGTTGGAGATCCCGTCCCACCCAAGACACTGTGGAATCTCCAAACTACAGTGCCCCATGCCGGAATACCAAAACTTGGAGAAAGCTGTGAAAGCAGCTTTCTCCAGTCCACATCTATGGTCTGCAGTCTTGCACCAAGCAAATGTGCACACCCTGTGTCCCCCAAACTACCAATTTTACCGTGACAGCATCTCCTACTGTCACATACCCCACCTTGTTTCAAACCCTAAAGGGGTGGAACACACCAGCCTGAATCCTTGATTTGGGCACCTCTGCACCAGCTGTCTGCTGCGTAGGCCCAATCTTTTTTCAGATGTGCCTTTCCTGCTACTTCCTTACAACTCAGTTTCCCGATTCTGTAGGGAACCTGCTCCTGACACTCCGCCTGATGAGGAACCACCTTTTCCCTCACTGGTACTTGTTTTCCCCACCACAATAGGTGTCTTGGGTTTACCAACCCCTTGACCACCAACACCCCAGAGTTCAACATCACGCTCATTTACCAATAAATTATTCATGGTCATATCAAGGACATTATTTATATTAATATTCAGTAGTACCTCACCATTTCTCCAGTTACCAATACCGTCAGTTCTTTCTTGCTCAGGGTTTGTTAGGGCCAGGCCCAAGGAGGGACAAAACACAGGTGAGCAGCTATCCCCTATGGGACCTTCACAAGGCTTCACTTCACCTGTTGTCCAAATCTCTGTGGGCAGTTGTCCTAACAACTGACATTGAGCAACGCATGACCAATTTCTAGCCTTACCAATCTTTGCCAGCTCACACTTTTCTATGTCACAATTTTTCCTCCCCTCCATACTATATTTTAGAACATCTCTGAGCACCTTGTACCTCTTTGCAGGTGACAGACAGAATCTCTGCTTTTGCTGTGTCCATATCCGGCTCTTCTTTCTTAGGAAGCTGGTGAGGCAGTATCCACGCCATTTACTAATCCCTGCTCAGCCGCACCTCGAACCACACTAGCAGACATGTCTATCACCACATCAGATGGAGAGACCTCTGATTTCTCCAGCAGCCCCCCAGAGCGTCTTCCGCACTGAACCGTATCCGGAAGCACCCTCACAGGAAACTGGGAGATCACTTGTCACATTATTAGAAAGCACCATACAAACCAGTTCCACTGGTGATTAATGTTAACTGGCACAGCTTGTACTACCTGGCTCCATCCATTGTTATCACACAGCACCACCACATCCGACTGTAATAGAGGCACCCAGGTATACAAGGAATGTGCTTTCACCAGTTCAAGCAGTTCCACTAGCATACTCATCATTTCAATACATTCCACATCATTATTTAAGACCTTTTTAGGGACCTTTCCTTTATCAGAGACATGCAGGGGCTCATTCACTGCAGCTTGAGAGGCCAAGACATTTAAGGGGGCCTCCACCTCACTGGAAGTACCCATCACAGCCTGAAGTTCCTTTAAAAGACTGTCAGACACATGTCTCCCACTCATGCCCTCTAACTCACCAATAAGCCTCTGCAAGTCAACATTCATTACATTGTCACCTTGACACTTGACATCCAGTGGCTGGTCTGTGGACAAAACATCTGCCATACCTGCACCCTGATCTGGTCCTTCCAACTGGAGGTAAACAACACTTGCAGGGACCAACGCACCTTCAACCATTGGCCGCTCTGCAATATCCCTGTCTGGCATAGCAGTTGTTGTGTCTGCACCCCTGTTGCTTAACATTGCCTTGTCTAGCATGGCTAGCAATTGTTTGCCCCAACTGTCCCAATCCATTGTGCTTCCATTCTGAGTGCTCCACAGCACCTCATCACCTGCTCTAGGAGGCACCTGGAATTCTGCAGTGCAAACAATATCTTTGTCCATTTTATATAAATCACATTTTGACAACATGCTTTCACTCTTAGATAATGCATCATCCATCAAAGCAGGCTGCAATAAACCATTTTGGCCAGCTTGCCCTGGGGGAGCTAACACAATCAGCTGTGTACTTTCAACTTTGGCTGGCTGACTTAACCCCCTACCAACTGGTTTACACATGGAGGTTGATTTACTAAAACTGGAGAGTGCAAAATCTGGTGCAGCTCTGCATAGAAACCAATCAGCTTCTGTTTGTTTTGGCAAAGCTTATTTGAACAAGCTGAAGTTAGAAGCTGATTGGTTACCATGCACAGCTGCACCAGATTTTGCACTCTCCAGTTTTGGTAAATCAACCCCATAGTGTGAGTGGACTGCTTCCATACACTCTCACAGCATTGTGCAGACCCAGTCTGTTCAACCAGAGCAAAATCAGGGCTGTAGTGGACAATCTCTGGCTCCAACATATGGAGACCCCCAGTGATTTCAATGGACAACACTGTGGTTCTGCTTCTGGTTGCCAAGGGAGACATCTAGACATGTGCAGGATGAAAAAAATTGTTTAGTTTAGTTTCGATTCGTTATTTAACTAAATTTGTTTAGTTAAATTAGTTGCATTCGTTACATTCGTTTTTGGGATTCGTTTAGTTTCATATTCAAATTCGAAAAAATTCTACCGCATTCGGAAAAAAACTATCAAATTCAAAAAAATTCTACCGCATTCGAAAATATTTGACCAAATTTGAAAAAGTAAACTATATATAACCATTTTGCGAAATTCGAATTTCATATAGAATGAAATCGAATTCCAATAGAAAAGATTTGAATAGAATAGAAAATAAGAATAGCATGGAAAAACAATAAAACAGAATAGAAAAAAATATAATATATTCTAATCTTTTCTATTCAAATTCATTCTGTACCAAATTCCAATTCCGGAAGATGTTTTATATATATAAATATATATATATATATATATATATATATATATATATATATATATATATATATATATATATATATATTAAAGTTGGGGGTTGTTTAGCTCTCATAGTAGATGCTTTTGCCAGTGATTCAAACCAGTCAGGAACTATATTTTAGGGCATGGTAGCCCATTTTTATTAAAAGGCAAATAAAAGTCTGTAACATAAAGGTTTCCCATGCAGGGGTTCTTCTCCAGCAAATACACACAATGGAAAATGCTAGCCCACCTGGCTCTCTGTAGCAGTACTTTTGCTCTTTATCCTGGTCACACAGAACACTGGATCCTTCAGTGTGGACGGCTTTACTTTAGCGCACACAGCTCCACTCTGGCCTTTGTCCTCAAAAGGTCTGTAACATAAAGGTTTCCCATGCAGGGGTTCTTCTCCAGCAAATACACACAATGGAAAATGCTAGCCCACCTGGCTCTCTGTAGCAGTACTTTTGCTCTTTATCCTGGTCACACAGAACACTGGATCCTTCAGTGTGGACGGCTTTACTTTAGCGCACACAGCTCCACTCTGGCCTTTGTCCTCAAAAGGTCTGTAACATAAAGGTTTCCCATGCAGGGGTTCTTCTCCAGCAAATACACACAATGGGAAATGCTAGCCCACCTGGCTCTCTGTAGCAGTACTTTTGCTCTTTATCCTGGTCACACAGAACACTGGATCCTTCAGTGTGGACGGCTTTACTTTAGCGCACACAGCTCCACTCTGGCCTTTGTCCTCAGGCTGTTTCTCTGCCTCTTGCAGTCACACATGTTCTGGTTGCCTCCTGCAGCCTTTCTGACTCCTGGAGACCTCCTGTCTCTTGGTGTGGTGCAGTCTCCAACTGGGAGCCCTGAGGTATTCCCATAAACTCATTATAAGGGCTGTATATACCTGAGCACACACCCTGCTGGTCATCTACACAATCTGGACACAGGGTTGGAGATCCTGTCCCACCCAAGACACTGTAGATTATCCAAACTACAGTGCCCCATGCCGGAATACCAAAACTTTTTTTTTCCTATTCTGTTCTATTGTTTTTTCTATTCTAGTCTTTTCTATTAGAATTCGATTTCATTCTATTTCTATATAACCATTTTCTGAAATTCGAATTTCGTATAGAATGAATTTGCATTCAAATAGAAAAGATTAGAATAAAATAGAAAATAATAGAAAAGAATAGCATAGAAAAACCATAGACCAGCATATAAAAAAATTATATATATATATATATATATATATATATATATATATATATATATATATATATATATATATATATATAACCATCTTCCGAAAATTCGAATTTCGTATAAAATGAATTCGAATTCGAATAGAAAAGATTAGAATAGAGTAGAAAAGAATAGACTAGAAAAACAATAGAACAGAATAGAATAAAATAAAACATTATATATATATATATATATATATATATATATATATATATATATATATATATATATATATATATATATAATATTTTATTCTACTATTTTTCTAGTCTATTTTCTATTATTTTCTATTCTAATTATTTTTCTATCTTCCGAAATGCAAATTTTGTCTAGAATGAAATTCAAATTCGAATAGAAAAGTTTAGAGTAGAAAAGAATAGCATAGAAAAACTATGGAACAGAATAAAAAAAAAAAATATATATTTTATATATATATATATATATATATATATATATATATATATATATATATATATATATATATATATATATATATATATAAAGATTGAAGTGTAGAGGACAACCACACACAGCTTTCAATCTAGTGTTAGCAAACAGGTCCTCCCACTGACTTGTATATATAAAAATAAAGTTCAGATGTGTTCTGACCGATCTAGGGAAGGGTGCGAACAAATCAGCCTGAAACGTAATCTCGTAATCTTTGTCTGAACAGATGATTGTAATGATTTTGTTTGGAATGACTCTACTTGCTTTGTAATCTTTTTCTAAAGATTTGATGGAATAAAGCAACACATTTTTAAGTGCAGCAACCTTTGGAACTTTATATATATTGTATATATATATATATATATATATATATTATTCTATTGTTTTTCTAGTCTATTCTTTTCTATTATTTTCTTCTATTCTAATTCGATTTTCAAAATTAGAATTTCTGAAAATGGTTTTATATATATACACATATATACATATATATAATATTTTTTTTTTATTCTGTATTCTATATATATATAAACATGTATTCTATTGCTTTATGATTTTATATTCTATTTTATTGTATTTTTTAGAAAATCGATTTCTATTGTTTTCGAATTCGATTATGTTTTCTAATTTGATTCGAATATGTTTTCGAATTCGATTCGAATATGTTTTCGAATTCGATTCAAATTTGCTCGCTTTTTTTCGGATTCGTTTAAATTCATCACTTTTGTAATTCGGAAATTTGGATGCATCCGAATTTCCGAATAATGAAAAATTTGTCCGAATTTCGATCCGGAACGAAACGGAATGCACATGTCTAGAGACATCCCCCTTCCTCGTTATTAGTGAACACATCACCAAAATAAGTACAACTACCAGCGATATCTCTATCATCAGCATTCATAAACATAGTAGGCTTATAAGCTTTATCAAGCTGTTTATGATCATAATGCACAGCACCCTGTGTGCCGCTCAGCACACCACCCTTCCTCTCCAAAGGGAGTCTTTTGTCCACTAGGGCGGCTCTATAGCTGACCTGGGAAAGCCTCTGCTGCAACACTGTGGGCTGCTGGGAGGTTTCCCTGGGCAACTCTGCAGCACCTGTCACTGTTGCTAGGGAACATGGCACACCGACTGCTTTGGTCACCCCTAGCACATCTGTCCCAGCACTCTGCTGGATTACCTTACGTGCATACAGGGTCCATATATCCTTTTCAGGCCTTGACCTTGCTGCAAGCTAGGTTTTAACCTGTGTCTCCCCAGTGCTCTGGTAGCACACTGCTGCAAGTCCATTTTTACACCTTCTGGAGATCTCCCTACCGGACACACTGCCACCTCACTGGGATCAGTCCCACAAACTGCAACAATCTTACTATATCCTGCAGCAGATAACTTTGGCTTCATTTAAGTGCGCTGTCTCACAGATGCATCCTCACAAGCTACTGCCTCTTTGTGGTCGCAGGGTGACACTGCAGCCTTTCCAGACTCTCCAGTGGCGTTCCAGAACCTTGGGCAAGTAAAGATTTCATGCCCTAATTGACCACACTCTAAGCACAGCACTGGATGCTGAATTTTAACTCCTTGGCATCTCCTTAATGACTGGCTCTCACTCGTTGCCAAGGGACACCACTCCTGAGGACACCGCTGGTCATGATCATCAGTAGGCAGACTTCGGATTACCTGATCCCTCTGTCTGGGACACCACTGGTAACATTCACCAGCTGGTGAGTTCCAGAATTCATCAACCTCCTGTCTAGCTTGGTTACTCCGTGAACATTCCTGTGACAAAGGGCACTGGGCAACAGCATGTCCCTATTCGCTACAATGCTTGCAGCGCAGAGGCCTCCTTGCCTCGTGCTGTGGCCTCTTTGGGTTCAGACTGCGAGGGACAACATCCTCTTTCACTTCCCCTTTAACCGGGTGTGACATGACTAATTTACATAAGTCCACAGCTGATTCACACATGGATGAATTTTCTGGCTTGGCTGGAGCATGTGGGGAAATACCCTCCAGCAAAAGTAGCTTTTCCCTTTCTTCAGCCAGGATCTCCTCCTTCTTCTGCTTTGACCACCCCATCTTTGTGGTTTTGCACACAGCAACTTGTAATACAGTTAACAGCAGAAAAAAAAGTTTGGCTCTACGTTTACAGGTACCCCACCTGCAACGCGCAATGCCTTTTGCCTGGCTCTACTTCCACACACAGCCACCAGTTCCTGACATGACCTGGATTCCACCGTCTTGTGCCCACATTCTCCATCAGTTGTAAAGTTGGGGGTTGTTTAGCTCTCATAGTAGATGCTTTTGCCAGTGATTCAAACCAGTCAGGAACTATATTTTAGGGCATGGTAGCCCATTTTTATTAAAAAGGCAAATAAAAGTCCATAACATAATTGTTTCCCATGCAGGGTTCTTCTCCAGCAAATACACACAATGGAGTGTAGCAGTACTTCTGCTCTTTATCCTGGTCACATAGACCACTGGATCCTTCAGTGTGGACGGCTTTACTTTAGTGCCCACAGCTCCGCTCTAGCCTTAGGTTCTAGGCTCTGGTCGTTTCACTGCCTCTTGCAGTCACACATGTTCTGGCTGCCTCCTGCAGCCCCTCTGACTCCTGGAGACCTCCTGTCTCTTGGTGTGGCGCAGTCTCCAACTGGGAGCCCTGAGGTTTTCCCATAAACTCATTATAAGGGCTGTGCTCACCTGAGCACACACCCTGCTAGTCATCTACAAAATCTGGACACAGGGTTGAAGAACCCGTCCCACCCAAGACACTGTGGAATACACAAACTACAGAGCCCCATGCCAGAATACCAAAACCTGGAGAAAGCTGTGAAAGCAGCTTTCTCCAGTCCACAGCTATGCTCTGCAGTCTTGCACCAAGCAAATGTGCACACCCTGTGTCCCCTAGACTATCAATTTTACCATGACAGCATCTCCTACTGTCACTATATATATATATATATATATATATTCAATATTGAGTTGTCCCACCCTTTGTAGCTTTAACAGCTTCAACTCTTCTGAGACAGCTGTCCACAAGGTTTAGGAGTGTGCCTATGGGAATGTTTGATCCTTCTTCCAGAAGCGGATTTGTGAGGTCAGGCACTGATGTTGGAAGAGAAGGCCTGGCTCGCAATCTCCACTCTAATTCATCCTAAAGTTTTTCTATCAGGTTGAGGTCAGGACTCTGTGCAGGCCAGTCAAGTTCCTCCACCCTAAACTCACTCATCCATGTCTTTATGGACCTTTTTTGTGCACAGTCATGTTGGAACAGGAAGGGCCATCCCCAAACTGTTCCCACAAAGTTGGAAACATGAAATTGTCCAAAATGTCTTGGTATGCTGATGCCTTAAGAGTTCCCTTCACTGGAACTAAGGGGCCAAGCCCAACCCCTGAAAACAACCCCACTCCACAATCCCCCTCCACCAAATGATTTGGACCAGTGTACAAAGAAAGGTCCATAAAGACATAGATAAGTGAGTTGGGGTTGGAGGAACTTGTCTGGCCTGCACAGAGTCCTGACCTCAACCTGATAGAACACCTTTGGGATGTAATAGAGCCGAGACTGCTAGCCAGGCCTTCTCTTCAACATTTATGAGGTCAGTGCCTGACCTTATAAATGCGCTTCTTGAAGAATGGTCAAACATTCTCATAGAAATACTCCTAAACCTTGTGGACAGCCTTCCCAGAAGAGTTGAAGCTATTATAGCTGCAAAAGTTGGGCCAACTCAATATTGAACCCTACGGTCTAAGACTGGGATGCCAATAAAGTTAATCTGTGTGTAAAGGCAGGTGTCCCAATACTTTTGGTAATATAGTGTGTATGTATATATGTGTGTGTATATATATATATATATATATATATATATATATATATATATACATACAGGTATACCCTTTCATGACTAAGCCTATTTCTGACATTTGGTGTTTATAAGTTAAAATCTGTATTTTTTGCTAGAAAATTACTTAGAACCCCCAAACATTATGGTTACTTTTTTAGCAGAGAATCTGGAGAATAAAATGGTGAGTGTTGCAATATTTTATGTCACACAGTATTTGTGCAGTGGTCTTTAAACCGCAACTTTTTTGGGGAAAAAGACACTTTCATGAATTTAAAAAAAAAACGACACAGTAAAGTTAGCCCAATTTTTTTGTATAATGTGAAAGATAATGCCAAGATGCCAAGTAAATAGATACCAAACATGTCAGGCTTTAAAATTGGGCACACTCGTGGAATGGCAACAAACTACAGTACCTAAAAATCTCCATAGGCGACATTTAAAAAAAAAAAAACAGTTTAGAGTTACAGAGGAGGTCTAGTGCTAGAATTATTGCTCTCGCTCTGACGATTGCGGCAATACCTCACATGTGCGATTTGAACACCTTTTACATATGCGGGTGTGACTTCCGTATGCGTTTTCTTTGCTTTGCGTTTTCTTTGCTGCGCATAGTGTTTTTTTTTAATCACTTTTATTGCTGTCACAAGGAATGTAAACATCCCTTGTGACAATAATAGGTGGTGACAGGTATTCTTTGTGGAAGGATCGGGGTCTAAAAGACCCCAAATCCCTCCTTTGCACTTCAAAGTATTCAAATTGCTGAAAACGATGATTCTGAATACTGTATATTTTTTAAAAACCGGCGCCATTGGCAGCTGAGTAAACAGGAAGTGACATCATGATGTCACTTCCATGTTTACAGAGAAAATACTTGAATGAAGCCATTTCCGGCTTCGTGCCAGTCTCTCTCTAGCCGCCAGAAGAGGCGGATCGATGATCGGGACTCCCGGTGGGACGGGAAGCCAGATAAGAGCTGTGGTAGGCGGCGGGAGGGGGGCTGTCCCCTCCCGCTCCTCCCGGATAACAACCGAGTGGCTTTTAGCCTCATCGGTTATTATCCCTGGATAGCCAATCGCCCGCTCTAAAAAATGGTACCAGGATGATACCTGCAGCTGCGGGCATCATCCCGGTATAACCCGAAAGCCAGGGCCGCGTATCTGTGTACGCTTGGTGGCAAGAGGTTAAATAAATTATGTTTTATTTAATGACACCAGACAATGAGGATCAAGGAACTTTCTGACGTTGCTCATGCCCTCCTCATTTTCTTTCCTCTTGATGACCTGCAGTTTCTTTACAGACTGTCCCTGACCACATGCACTAAATTGGTAACATGTTGTATATGTTTTTTCACAGGGCACATTTCCTATTTGTTACTGGCTGCAATTGTTGTTTTACAGCATGTTCCAGCATGTAGTGCTCTTGCTCTAAAGTGATAACAGGCTGCCTGCCTATTTTTATATGTTATTTTTTATGCTGGCTGCATTTTTTTATTTTTATTTTTTAATAAGGCCTTTTCTTTAATAAAATGGTAGCAACAGTAAAATATAGAATGTGCCTACTGTATGCACAAAAAATGATTGGTTCCTTTGGGAGAGCATGTGACAGGTGACTTTCAGTCAGGAGATTGTGGGTAACTGGGGCAGAGAATTGTAATCCCACAGCAAAAAGTACCCCCAGACATTGTCTCCATTTTGATGAGGACAAGTGCCTCAGTCTGTGGGCAGGGGTCTAAACAGATTCAGGAAGACCAATTTACCAAAACAGGGGCCCCAAGATACAGCTCCTCTGTGTGAATACATAATAACCATATTCATTCATTAAAAAAAATGTAAACAGTAAAAAATGCCACTACTTTTCCTGATGACTTTTTAACCCTTCCTTTCCCAGGCCATGTGCCCCACTTTTAACTAAGTGGCCAGATAATTTTAGCATTTTTTTCATTTTTCACTTTCAGCTTTCAGAGTGTGTAAAATACTCAATCCATCCCCAAATTATACATTTTCTGAAATTACAAGACAAATATAATAAAAAGGATGGTGCTACTGATCTTGTATGTTCCATGGTAGCTGTGCAAGTGTTTATCAAAACAATATGTTCAATTAAAGTACACAAAAAGCATAACTGGAACATACAAACTTTACAAAATTCCTACTGAACCACTAATAAATCTAAAACATAAAACTATAATGAGTTCATAAATAAAATATTTGTAATTTTAAATTGTGAGTCTTTGTGAAATGGTGAAAATGGAAGGTAACAACACTGTAAATAAGAACTTATGCTTAAAATCTAGATTTTGGCTTCACAGCTTTGCATTGTGGTAACTTCCAATCTGTAGGACTGTGTGTGAATTGCATTGGTGTGTATTGTAATAAAATGAGGTAGGCATACACTTTATTACAATGCAGTGAATCAAACTGTGGATGTTAAAGTATCATTTTAAAGTATTTTTTTAAAAGAACTGCTATGCGTTGTAACAAAACACTGCAGCACATGTGCACAATGCGTATCAGTGCACACGCATTATGCACACCCTAATGTACACTTACTGGTGTGAATGGGCCCTTAGTGGGTGTGTGCATCACAGTGAATGAAACATATGTCACCTGCATTACTGCAATGTATGTAGAGCAAATGTATAGGTTATGTATGTATGTATGTATGTATGTGTGAGGGGATGTTTTAGGACTTATTCACATGTTGCAAGGGACTTAAGATGAGCCGAACACCCCTCTGGTTCGGTTTGCACCAGAACATGCGAACAGACAAAAAATTTGTGCGAACATGCAAACACCATTAAAGTCTATTGGACACGAATGTGAAAAATCAAAAGTGTTAATTTTAAAGGCTTATATGCAAGTAATTGCCATAAAAAGTGTTTGGGGACCTGGGTACTGCCCCAGGGGACATGTATCAATGCAAAAAAAAGTTTTAAAACTGCATTTTTTCCAGGAGCAGTGATTTTAATAAAGCTTAAAGTGAAACATTAAAAATGAAATATTCCTTTAAATATAGTGTCTGAGGGGTCCCCTTCGACTGCTTGTAAAGTAGCGCCTCTTTTCCATGTTTATAACAGTACCGCAGCATAATGAAATTTCTAAAGGAAAAAATGTAATTTAAAATTGCTTGCAGCTGTAATGTATTGTCGGATCCTGGCAATACACATAAAAAATCATTGAAAAAAATGGCGTGGGTTCCCCCCTAGTCCATTACCAGGCACTTCTGGTCTGATATGGATAATAAGGGGACCCCGCCCCCACCCCAAAGCACCCTCCCCATGTTGAGGGCATGTGGCCTGGTATGGTTCAGGAGGGGGGCATTCTCTTGTCCCCCCTTTTATGGCAGCCTGCCAGGTTACATGCTCGGATAAGGATCTAGTATAGATTTTGGGGGAACCCCCATGCCATTTTTTTTAAATTTGGCGCTGGGTTCCCCTTAAAATTCATAAAAGACCTGAAGGGCCTGGTATGGATTTTGGGGGGGGCACATCTTTTTTTGTGCTGGGTTCCCCTTAACTACTTCAATACACTGTGTTAAATAAACTACACTGCCTGCATTGACTGAATATATAGGCTACACTGAATGCAGAGTGTACAAATCTTGTACTTAAAGGCTTCTGGGGGTTTCTAATCTGGACAGCTGGAAGCTGTCTCTGTTCACTGTTTTTGCTGCTGTGGCAGTGAAAGGGTTAATAAAAAATAAGAAACCCCATAAAATGTCCCACAATGTACATCCATCATCAAGTGGTGTAGCAATGGCTATTCACATCAATCATAATTAACGCTGCTTGCCAAACCTTTCCTTACTGTACGGCAATTACATTTTTTGGGGGGACTGGCATGTGTCTCATGCCAATTACCAGCTTCCCATGTCCTTTTTTGACAATCCTTGCCTACAAGCCCTGAAAATTGGCAAAATTGATCATCCCTACTCTATAGACTATTTTACCTGAACACAGCTGAGGTGAAAAGGAAGGAAAGCAATATCCATAGACAACCTATTGTTTCTATTGTGCATAAGGAAATGCTCAGACCTTGGGGGTAGTAGGTGCTCTCTGCATTTTTTTTAATGCTTATTGCTTGCTAGTTGGGTGGGACCTTTCTTGGTGATGTTGTCCTCTTAATGGGGAGTTTAATTATCTAAAATTATCTAAAATTTACTATATCAATTCTATGAATATAAAATAGAATCTAGAGAATAAATTAAGTAGGAATAAAATGATATTACTTTGAAATAAAATCTCCATTCAAGTAACCATAAGCTTATATGTAGAAGCACTAAACTATTTCAAATCTCAAAGTATGGAATGTAAAAAAATGTAATAGGCATACAGAAATTCCTGGTAGACCTTTGACTTACCTCATGAGTATGGAACTGTTCTTTGACGTCTTCAACATTGTCAGAAATTGCTCCTTGACTCTGTAAAGCATCCTCAGCAGAAAGAAGCCAAGAAAGCACTCTTTCCAATGCTGACTGATAACTTTCTAGATCCACCTCTGGTTCCATCACTAACCTGCCAAATGGCCGGTCATCCACACCTTGTATTTGCTGCAGAGAAAATAGCACCATATTAGCTGCAGTTTATGCTATAATCATTACAAAGTATTTTGTTCAACCAAATTTCTTTGGTTGTAACTCTAAACAAAAGGGAAATATTTTAATAATAAAATTGTTTGCTGGACACTTCACACAATTCAGTATCGCAAAATGAAGGATTGTTTCATAAGAACATTTTTTTTTGTTTTGTTTTGTTTTTTTTCTATGTGCTACATTATCTGATATTGCTTTTTCCTCAATGGATTTATGTGTGTATGATGACTGTAATGGATCTGAATTGAGAAACTGGGAGACAGCAAAGTAAGTTCTAGAGCTTGATAAACATGGATATGCTTAAATCCATCTTTTATTTGATGTTCCTTCTAAAGCCGTAATAAACGATAAATGCAGGATTTATCACAAGGGTTTGCAAGGGAATAGATTTTTTGTGTGAACGATACACATTTGAGCCTTCACCAGTTTATCACAGAAGAAAGAAGTGCAAGTACATATTTTTCCGTAGGGCAAGTAACTGTGCTTTGTGTCCTATATCTGTGCCTGCTGTACTTGCCCAGGGGAACATTTGAACCCTGATCAGAGATTACTGATGTAAAAAAACTTGCAAATAGTTAATGATCAGAAAACTTGTGCATACTGTTACTAATGTATGTTATAATGACATTAGAAATCTGCTTAAAATTTGTTCTTAGGTACCTATAGAATTAGAACACCTTACTGGTTAAATGATATTTGCATACAGAAATCTAATAAGACTTGTATCGGTTGCTATACCCGTCAATCTAGGTAACTCCCAGCAGTCAAGATAGGCTATAAAAAACTGTTTATGTGCTCCTATGTTACTGCATGTGTCCTGTTTTAGTCATGCTCATTCAGCAATATGCATTATGGTAGCAGATATATTTGAATGGACAAATCCACCCTATGCTAGCATGGTAAACTTGTTGTTGTAAGTAGAAAGGAGCTTAGTTTATAAATTACACCCACCAATCTACATGTCTCTAAAATCCTCCAATCCAAATTCCAGTCAAAGTAAAATCAGGAACATGCATTCCGCTCCCTTTTCACTGACTTTAAACTTAATATTATTGTAACAGGAACATTCCAACACCAGAAATAACAGGCCACTACAGTTGGGTGTCATTCTAGCAACATGACACTCTTCCAGACCAAGGCCTAAAAGTAGCCTGTCATACAAAAAATGCATGTTGATAAAACCAATATTTTTAAGATGTACAGTAATATTAGAGCATTATCATGGCTGTTGATTTTATATTGTGGAGTATTTTTGTTGTGTTAGCATGTAATTAACAACATCATCAGAGATAACACTTTTCTGGAACATGTCTGACAGGCTGTGTTACCAAACTGGGCTTGTAGAAAAGAATTGGATACATGGAATGGATCATGTCTCTATTACCTCTTTAAAAGTTTACATACATGGTGTTTCCTGAAGCAACATAACATGTTCTTTTTCTATGAAAAATATTGTGGTGCCCCTCAGGTCAGAGGTAAAGTCCATGATAGACATATGTGAGTGACGTCTGGAAAGGGAGCTTGTCCCGGCTCCAAACTGCAGTGGAATCAGATAGAAAAACGCATAAGCCGCACATCAATGGCAGGCCCCTGTAAAAATTGAATGACAGCCTCAGCCTGGACTCCAACCAGGCCATGCCCCCAATGCATTCTGCTCTGTCATACCTAAGCTCCAAGGGGCAGAGCAGAACGCATTGGGGCGTGGCCTGATCAGAGCCTGGGTTGAGGCTGCGTTTCACTCTACACACGGGTCTACCATCGATGTGTGGCTTATGGATTTTTCTCTCTGATACTGATGTTCTTTTTCTAACCTGAACAGATAACTGATTGGTTTTCACTACTTTCCTACACACTAGCAATATCAATAGCATATCACTAGAAACATACTTATTAAACTATATAAAAACTATGTTGCTATGTTTTGGCAATTAACAACTTACATTTTTGTAGAAAAAATATATTTTAGTATGACATGACTGTTTAAATAAAAGTAAGGCACATTCTAATTATGAACCTTAGGTCTCCTTCCAAAGTAGAGATCTCGGTTATGCTTTGCTTGACTTTTAATTAAGCCACATATCAGCTATCAAAGCTTAATTCCCATTACAGAAGTTACGCTTCTCAGGGCAGAGCTAAGAGTTTATAAAAGAAATCAGATACACTTCATGGAGCATTTATAATTGTTGTGGTAGGAGGTAGGGACATGCTGCATTCTGCTATGTTTCACAGCATATCTGCAAATTCAATTCCTTTCAACAACATGATGAGGTCCCTATAACAATTAAAGTTAGGGAGGTTGGAGGAAGGTTGTTTGCATGCCAGTTTTCCCCTATAAATATGACACTAGAATGTGTTACGTGGAAACAAATCAAATGACATTGTCTAATAACATAGCAGTTATACTTCTTGTGTCACAAAAGAAGTTAGTCAGGAAAAAAGCATATAGGACATGCTTGATTCCGGTAGCCCGGTAGCCTTTTCTACACCCACCATATCCTCTAACACCAGGACACACACGGAGGCAGGCACAATGGTGTGCGTCAGCTTTAAACAGAAAACAAAGTCAAAATCTATCTGTGATATCCTTGATCAAGCCTTATCCAAGATGGTGGTGCCTCTATTTTCCTTGCTGAGTGCCCCATGCTCACACAGGCAGACCTAGCAGTTGACAACGGCAGATGGTGAGTCAGACACAGACTTTGGGATTGCTCCCTTAGCTTTCCAACCTGATTCCACACAGCCAGACCTGCTTCACCATTTTGAGTGGATGCTCAACAAAGCCTTAAAGCAGACCTCTGACCATATCACTGACAGGCTGTCCAGGGAAATCCACAAATTAGGACAGCGCACGGTGTATCTGGAACAAAGAGTGGATAACCTTGATGCCCTAATAGCTAATTACTCTGAGGGGCTAAAAGCCTTGTAGGAAGAAAACCCCACTCTACAATCCCACCTTAAGGATTATGAGAATAGCGTCTGCCCCTCTAACCTCGGCAATAGCGGTCTCCCTAGTCTATCACAGAATTTCAATCAACAGTAACAGTGTTGTTCCAGGAGCTGGCACCCTCTATCCCAATGGCCCCCTTGAATCTTCTAACCCTTCAGGGGCTCAACGTTCAGGGGCTCAACTCCCCTAACAAACACATTCAAACCTTCCTATCTATCGCTTCAGATAAGGCACGTGTAGTCTGTTTACGATAGACACATTTTACAACCCACTCCTCTCCCAAATTTTTGGTTATTCCTTCCCCAAGTATATACTGCCTCTGCATCATTTAAGTGTGGTGGGGTCCTAATAGCACGTCATTGCACAACTCTCTTCCCCCTCCGGATGTTGATAGATGGTACTTCACTATAGTTCTCTCCTTTTATGTCATTTTGGGTACTAATATCCATGGATGATTATCATGAGCATGTGAGAGCTGCCTGGTGAATTGATGTAAAGTTGTCATCCCTTGGCCACCATTTTAAGCCTGAAATGACCCCTAGACTGAAAAGCTAGGGGTCCATTCCATCCGCATGTGAGAGCTGCCTGGTGAATTGATGTAAAGCTGCCATTCCTTGGCCACCATTTTAAGCCTGAAATGACCCCTAGACTGAAAAGTTAGGGGTCCATTCCATCCGGTGAGTGGGGACACAGAAGGGGGTGTTGCTCACCTCAAATTTTTGGAGCACTTTGCACTTTATGGATTTGAGCACATTGTTCACTAATTTATGGACATTCACTTACTAATGAATTGTATTATATGACTATTTAGGTTATTGTTTATTATTGCGAGCGCTGTAATATATACAGTGGGGATGGAAAGTATTCCGACCCTCTTAAATTTTTCACTCTTTGTTATATTGCAGCCATTTGCTAAAATCAACTAAGTTCATTTTTTTTCCTCATTAATGTACACACAGCACACCATATTGACAGAAAAACACAGAATTGTTGACATGTTTGCAGATTTATTAAAAAAGAAAAACTGAAATATCACATAGTCCTAAGTATTCAGACCCTTTGCTCAGTATTTAGTAGAAACACCCTTTTGATCTAATACAGCCATGAGTCTTTTTGGGAAAGAGGCAACAAGTTTTTCACACCTGGATTTGGGGATCTTATTCCATTTCTCCTTGCAGATCCTCCCAGTTCTGTCAGGTTGGATGATAAACATTGGTGGACAGCCATTTTTAGGTCTCTCCAGAGATGCTCAATTGGGTTTAAGTCAGGGCTCTGGCTGGGCCATTCAAGAACAGTCATGGAGTTGTTGTGAAGCCACTCCTTCATTATTTTAGCTGTGTGCTTAGGGTCATTGTCTTGTTGGAAGGTAAACCTTTGGCCCAGTCTGAGGTCCTGAGCACTCTGGAGAAGGTTTTCGTCCAGTATATCCCTGTACTTGGCCGCATTCATCTTTCCCTTGATTGCAACCAGTCGTCCTGTCCCTGCAGCTGAAAAACACCCCCACAGCATGATGCTGCCACCACCATACTTCACTGTTGGGACTGTATTGGACAGGTAATGAGCAGTGTATATAAAACCAAAGGGTTAACGCTGCACTAAAAACCTAGTAGACGATTGATAGCTATAAAGGATTAGCCTTATAAACCTAATTAAAATTGATATGCAATGAGCGAAAACAGGGATTTAACCCTAAAATACCAAAGCAGCCAGCATCAAAAAGTCAGACACAAACTTCAGATATCAGTGATAAAAAACAATGCAGCGCTAAGGATAACCAATGTGTGAAAAGACGTGTGGACAAAATAACAAAAGGACTAATGAAGCCAAAAAAATTGTAAATGCAACACAATATATCATGAAAACATACCATATAAAGAATATTTTGTGATCACTAGAAGAGTGTGTGGTATTCAAAGTAATCAAGTAATAGTATCATATAAACGAAGAAAAAAGTTCATACAAAAAGTCCCATCACACTTAGTGCATTTCAAAAGATGAAAAGTTCATAAACATAGCAAAAAAACTGATCCAGAATCCGTGATAAGAAGAGAATCCAATCTCCCAAGAGGTGAGTGCACCCAAGTGAATATGAGGCTCCTTACCGACTCAGAAGACCACAACGGTCTGACCAAGCATATGGGAGGTTTAGAGGTTTCCCAACAACCTATACCGGCATCTGGGTCTGCGGCTAAAGCTGCAGTCTACTCAATAGCTCTCCAGGCCACCTTACAGTCTTGGGTGCCTATAGCCATGGTTCCGTCCTTTTTCAGTACCTCAATGACCTACTGTTGTGTAGTCCCTCCCAGGAAGCCTCCTCTGCTGCTTCTTCCTGCAATGTCTCCCTGCAATGGGGATACTATCACTTGATTACTTTGAATACCACACACTCTTCTAGTGATCACAAAATATTCTTTATATGGTATGTTTTCATGATATATTGTGTTGCATTTACAATTTTTTTGGCTTCATTAGTCCTTTTGTTATTTTGTCAACACGTCTTTTCACACATCATCTGTCTCCCAAGCAGAGATTGGTGCGCAGTTCCCTGCAGCTGCCAGAGTGGCAAAACATGCCTCCTTGTCCACAGCTATTCCTGCCATAGCCCCAACATCAGGCATGGAGGAGTCAGCGGAGTTATTTGAACACAGCATCAGTCACTTGCTCCTTGACGATGCACAGCCATTACTCGATTCAGATGTTGGTTCTGAGGTTGAGGAAGGCAGGAACATGAGCCTACAGAGATGAGAGAACACTGGTACACAAATTGGCATTCATGTTCTCCCACCCTTAGCATATTACCAAGTTGTCTGGTAGATAGAGCAGAGGAGGAAAGTGAGGGTGAGGCACAACCCCAACGAGGCAGCCATCATGGAAGAGTAGAGAGCAGCCACCCTATTCCATCACATTGTGGAGCTGTTATCTCCTGGCCCACTTCCCACAGCTCAGCTGTCTGGGCCTTTTTTAGTATATGTGCTGTTGATCGCACTGTTGCTATTTGCAAACTTTGTCTCAAGCACATCAAATGTGGCAAAAACACAAACGATTTGGGCACCACATGCTTGACAAGGCATTCAACCTCCCACCTATCAGCCCGCTGGCAAGAGCACCTAAAAGCCACACAAAAGGGGCACAAATCTGTCCCTCCTCCTCACTCACCTCAGTCTGTCCCTGCTATACCTCATGACCTCTTAGCAGCCTCCACTGGCAGCTCTCTACCATCACATGGAAGGCAATTTTGTGGCATCGTTGGACAAGGCAGTCAGTCACAAAGTCCACATTACTGCTGACATGTGGTCCATTAAGCATGGGCAGGGACGATATATTTTGTTTAAAGCAGGCTGGATAACATTGCTTGCAATGTGAGAGGGAGAATGCAGCTTGTTGTGCCCCCATGTCTCCATACAGCTGGTGATTATGCAAGATTTCTCATCTCTACCCCTTCCTCCTCCTCCTCCATGCCCTCCTCTGCTGAATTGTCCTATGAACCTCAAGGGCTAATCAATGAGTCAGGCTAAAAGTTGCCATGCAGTGCTTCAGCTGGTGTGTCTAGGAGACAGGAACCACACCGGAGCAGAGATTCTTGCAGCTCTTCAGGGACAGGCACAGAGATGGTTCACTCTACACAGCTGGAGCCAGGAATGGTGGTGTGTGACAATGGCACAAACCTCCTGTCCGCCCTTAGACAGGGAAAGTTGTCCTCAATTTGGTGGTGCAGTCTTTCCTAAATAGGTACCCATGGTTGGAAGATCTACTAAAGCAGGCCAGAAGAGTCTGTAACCATTTTAGGTGGCCATACACAACCACTGCTCGGTTGGCTGAAATTCAGCGGGAATTCCACCTGCCCATAAACCACCTGATTTGTGACATGCCAACATGCGGGTGGAACTCGACTTTGCGGGGGGAGTGGTACTTCCTTGCTTTCCTGGTTCACACTTTGGCGATGGGGTTCTCTTTCCCCTCAGGATGCCTCCTTTATGTCGGTGGACTGCCCCTGCATGACGCTCTTCCCATGTCACGGCACGGGGACGCGCCATGCATCAGAGATCTGAGGTGTTGTTCACGTGCTGCAGTACACCTGCGCCATTGCCAGGTGCCGGTAATTGTTGTGCCTTTGGAGTTAGTCACACTGGCCACTCCGCTGGCTCGACGCATGCGTGGTCGGTCTCCTCCGAATGATACGTGCATGAGTGAGCATTATGCATGATGTGATTGTGTCATGCGTCATATGACCCTATCCCCACATAAGACGGTATGATCGGGCGCTGCTGCTGGGACTCTGGGATACGCCACTACAGCCACTATCATATGGAAGGTAGGGGGGCTATATTTTGTTATATATATATATATATATATATATATATTGGGAGGACTCATGGTCAATTCCAGTGTTGCTGGGAGGAAGTCCCCCCCTTATGGATACCACTACACCATGGTGGTGATCAGAGATCTTCTAAGTATCTTCATCCCTCGACTTCAGGTTGTGGGATTACTGATGTTTCCCCTCTCCTTTCTTTAATACCCATAGATTATTTCACCTGCATGGTTGGAATCACTGGTGCAACCCCAACTGAGGCTGCAACCTGGTGGGGACACTTGTGTGGAACATTGTGACTTTCTTGCTGATTTGTTTTCACTGGTATGTCATCATTTATGTCAGCTGCTTGTATGATGATGCATATATGTACCTTTTCCTGAGACCTGCTATGACTAATATGATCATTCTCTTATAGAACACAATATTCTGTGATCCTTATATACCAATTTCTCTGATGAAGGGACATATTCTGTCTCAAAACGCGTTGGGCTTTTAGGACCACTTTCACAGATGCGACAGCAGTCATTCTACATATGTTTTTATACCTATGTTTTTATTGGTGATGTATACACTTGTTTTACATTTATACCTTTATTAATAAATCTTGAAATCATTTATTTCTGTGTCCTTATTGTTTGCCTTTAAAGTCCCACTAGGACGGGGGGGTACTTTTTGTTTCTGTGTCCTTTCCTCTCAAGGCCCACTTTATGCAAACACCTTTGTTCCTATGCCAGAGAACACACAAGAGGAGAGAGAGGAGGAGGAGGAGGATTCTGGCAGTTTATGAGGTATTGGTTCAGAGGAAGACATACTGTATATCATAGGCATGTGCACAGGGTGTGCTTGATTTGCCTGGGCACACGCTAATCACCCCATGCACATTAGTGTAGCTGAGCCGGGTTCCACTCGCCCCCTGGGTGTGCATATTTCTTCCACCCTGCTGGCCCCCTGGCCGCTGGAGCTGCTGTACACAGCGGCTGTTTTTGGTAGTGACAGGGCAGGTCTTGTGTCCACCCACCCCTCTATTGTTGGAGAGCAGGCTGAGCTCCAGTGTCTGCTCTCTCTTGCTCCTGACAGCTGCATAGCCTGATGCCTGTCACTTGCCTGACTAAGGGACCCTGCGGGGCTCCAAAATGTTGCCGTATGTTTACCATGTGACCATGAAAATAAAGCTTTTGACCCTTTCTAGGAATCCTGGGTGTGCTGTTGACATTTCTTTACTTTTACTGCTGCATGGGGGACATAGAGAGCAGCATTTGTGTCTGCTCCCTCTTACCATCTCTCTCCCAGCTGTGGCAGTGTTACAGAAGAGAGAGAACAGAGCACAGTGGTCCTCCATCCTCCTCCCACCTGGACGATGTATCACAATAGATTTGGGGAAATGTAGCCTGGAGGGGCAGGAGTGCAATGAAAATGAATGGAGCTACAGACTGTAATGGTCACAAGGAGGAGGGAGGACAGAACTTTTCGCAGAGATTCCACAAGATACTAGAGGCAGTCTAAGGCTTGTTCACATTATCACGTAATTGGGCAATTTTGACAGTGCAATTTTCATGTGATACTGTGTGTTGCATAGGGAAGCCTATTCACTTGAATGGGCTGCCCTATGAGCATTTGTCACCCAAAAAGAAGTAGAAGTTTTTCAAGTAAAAAACTTCACTTGATTTTTAAAAGACCAGCTTGTCGCGTGATCCTGTCATGCAACAATCACAGAATCGCATCACATTTGCGGTCCAATGAAGGATAATGGCAACCAAACTACACAGTTTGGAATTCCAAATCGCACAGTGGGAATGGAGCTTAAGGTTGGTGACAGTGAGTGAGACCTGCTACCAGGGATGTCTGCATTCATATACCCCAGAAGGTTGAGAGGCTGAGCTATTGTGAACCTATTGTGTATGGGGACCTGTAGCAGTGCAGATCCAACGCTGGGTTTCTGTGCCATACCAGAGACTATGGAACTGAGTCACAAAGCGTTATTCATCCCATACTGGAAGCCAAAGGGACCTGCAGCCTGGGTGAGCCAGTCAGGAACAGATTGTAAGCCCTTACAATTCCAAAGCCAATTGCTGACTGCCAAGTCATTAGGACTGGATTAGTCACCTGCCAGAAGTGGTGAGCTGAACTATGCCAACATTAGCTATTAGGTGCCAGGTACTTTCGGCTACCTTTAAGGGGTAACCCATACATTAGGACTTTATAATCACACCTGCTGTTCAGGTTATAAGCAAAGTGTGTGCACATGAACCCTGTTTTTCTTCTGAGTTAGTTGATGTCATTACAGAGACTCTAGCAGCACCAGTTAGATCAGTTTAACTTTGCTATAGCCTTTTAAGTGCTAGATAGTGGTCATAATCATCTGTTCATCGGGGCCTGTTTATTTGCATTTTACCATAATACGTTTAATTAATTTACCACCAAATTGCTTGTGGCCTACATCCTGTGTATTATTATAGCATGGTAGCTTTCCAACTCTTAAGTCACACAAGTGTAAACTGCTTTTGCTCTATGGCCAGTTGTGTCAGTGTGAAGTGAGCTGTCAATAGAGTCGTGGCAGAATAGAGGACCCATCATCGCCAGTGGCTCCTGCGAGCGCGGGTAATTGCTACATTAGCATTATCAGCAAATAAAAAATACTCAGCAATCATTATTATAAGATTGTGTGTGCGTATATATATATATATTGTGACGGTATGCGAGGTGATATAGTGGATAATCACTACATTTCACCTCGCATTTGTTCTGTTGTAAGGGTTTGAACCTGGTTCCGGCCTGGGTTTTTCCAGCCTCTGTGGCAGGCTAGGTTCCGGTCCGGATGTTCTGGTCCACTTGAGCCCACACTCAGGTGGACTTTAAATAACCAGGAAGAGAGCTCAACGGGGCTCTGGTTTTGAGACTCAGGAAGGAACCTGAGTGAGAGGAGCTCTGGCTATTGGGCTAAAATGTTTGCTTTACTGCGTGTTTTGTGGGTGACGGGGACCAGCCCCGCACTGTCTGGATAGGAGACTGTTTGTTTAGTTAGCGTAGGACGGCAAGGATTTACTTTACTGTTTTGTTTATTTTTATTTTGCAAACCTCCTGTAAATAAACCTGGCATCCGCCAAATTTTTAAGAAAGTGCCTGTTTGCTGACTGTCACTTAGAAAAGGTGATCCCCTTGGTGGCAGCATCATGCTGCGGGGGTGTTTTTCAGCTGCGGGGACAGGACGACTGGTTGCAATTGAGGGAAAGAGGAATCCTGGACGAAAACCTTCTCCAGAGTGCTCAGGACCTCAGACTGGGCCGAAGGTTTACCTTCCAACAAGACAATGACCCTAAGCACACAGCTAAAATAACAAAGGAGTGGCTTCACAACAACTCCGTGACTGTTCTTGAATGGCCCAGCCAGAGCCCTGACTTAAACCCAATTGAGCATCTCTGGAGAGACCTAAAAATGGCTGTCCACCATTTACCATCCAACCTGACAGAACTGGAGAGGATCTGCAAGGAGAAATGGCAGAGGATCCCCAAATCCAGGTGTGAAAAACTTGTTGCATCTTTCCCAAAAAGACTCATGGCTGTATTAGATCAAAAGTGTGCTTCTACTAAATACTGAGAAAAGGGTCTGAATACTAAGGACCATGTGATATTTCAGTTTTTCTTTTTTAATAAATCTGCAAAAATATCAACAATTCTGTGTTTTTCTGTCAATATGGGGTGCTGTGTGTACATTAATGAGGAAAAAATGAACTTAAATGATTTTAGCAAATGGCTGCAATATAACAAAGAGTGAAAAATTTAAGGGGGTCTGAATACTTTCCGTCCCCACTGTGTATATATATATATATATATAGATATCTATATCTATATAGATATATATCTAGATAGATAGATAGATAGATAGATAAATAGATAGATAGATATAGTATGTATATATATATATATATATATATATACACGCATGTGTGTTAGAACTTTGGGATGCACACATTATTGCAATTAACTTCACACACCTATTTTTGTTACCTGTCTCTTTTAACAATACGTTTTGTAACAACTTTAAAATTTGGGATTTCCCAGCACTTTTCTGTCCTGGTGACCATCATAGTTTTGACACACTAAAGTTTTGTTTTTAGATATACATGCACCTGTTTCTGATTTAAAACATACAAGTTGTATTTTGGAGTATAAAGGTACCTTTTAATAATGTAGCCCCTAATACAGTGATAAGATTAAAGCAGTAACATTAACAAAAAGACTCACATGAAAGACTGCATGGACTGAAATTTACACATACTTATGCCCTGTACACACGGTCGGACATTCCGACAACAAAATCCATGGATTTTTTCAGACGGATATTGGCTCAAACTTGTCTTGCATACACATGGTCACACAAAGTTGTTGGAAAATCTGATCGTTCTGAACGTGGTGATGTAAAACACGTACGTCGGGACTATAAACGGGGCAGTAGCCAATAGCTTTCGTCTCTTAATTTATTATGAACATGCGTGGCACTATTGTGCATCAGATTTGTCTACACACTATCAGAATTTCCGACAACGGATTTTGTTGTCGGAAAATTTTATAGCAAGCTCTCAAACTTTGTGTGTCGGAAATTCAGATGGAAAATTTTTGGCATGACATCACCCACTGCATCACTGTAGACAGAGATGAGGTACATATATTATCTATCCCCCCCCCTAAATTTTTTTAAAAGTGTATACTGTATTTTAAGAAGGGGAACATTTAAAAACCTGATCTTGCATAGATAGCAGGGACCTCTTTAAAAAACTATTTGTTTTTAATATAAATGAAAAAATAAAAATAGGTCGATTTTTATATCCAACAGGTGCTGGGGGACTAAAGTATTAAGTATTTTTAACAAAATTGTGGGACCTACATATATTGTCACAGTAATTATGTTTTGCTTTGCACCATTTTACCCTTTTCCACTGCTATATTTTCAATTTAACAAAAGTTTGAAAGTTGTGATGTCAACGTGCAGTAAACCAGGTGGAAATTAACAGGTGGAATGTAGTAAAAGTAAAAAGTAAAGTTCCATTTAAAGAGTGCTGTGAATTATCTTCATTTAATTGTAAAAATCTTGTGAAAAGTTTTGATGTACTGGGGATCAATAAATGTGTTAAAAATGAGACATACTCTGAGCAGAGTTCCCACAGTAAAATTTGAAACTGTTGATTTCAGTCTTATAAAAAATATGCCCAAATAAACAGACATGTGAATAAAGACTATACCATACTACTCCTGTATCATAACTCCATCCAATTAGTCTAAAATAAGGTTACTGTTTGCCAGTATGTATAAGTATGCGAGTAAGTATGAAAGACTTTATGTGGAATATCAAAGTCTTTTGCAACACTAAGCTTATTATTGATGACATGTGATTTCTGGTTTCAGAAGGTGAAATAGATTTTAGCAAAAGGAACTGAAACATCACACAGAGAAAATGTCTTCTAAACACTTCTACTCATGGAAAAAATAAGAAACAAAAACTATTGAAATTGATTTGCTTGTTTCCTGATTGCTTGAAACATTTTCCATTTTTGTTGATGCATTATATGGTAAATCAGCTGCAGTGTGATTCATCCTAACTCACAAGACTATTGCAATACAGCTCAGTGGTATTTTAGACACAAAGAACTAGTAAGGCCCTTTTCACACGGGACGGATCCGTGTTGATCCGCCCCGTGTTTATCCGCTGCTCAGCGGGGATCGCTCCGCTTTCCCCAGCTGAGCAGGCAGATGACAGGGCGGGACCCGCACACTGTGCAGGGACCGCCCTGTCAGATCTCCGCTCTCCCCTATGGGGGATCGGAGGAACACGGACCGTCTGTCCGTGTTCCTCCGATCCGCTCTGCAGACGGATAGAAAAATAGGATTTTCTTCCGTCCGCAGAATCGGACGAGAGCGGAGCCGGACAACATCGGGTGTTAGCGGATGTACATCCGCTGACACCCGCTATCCCATAGGGATGCATGTATGTCCGTATTTCATCCGAAAACGGATGGATGAAATACGGACATACTGTCCGCATGTGTGAAAGGGGCCTAAAGTGTATTGCTTTCCCCACTTAAAAAAGTTCAGTTTATACTTTCTTTTAAGTAGTCTTGTGCAATTTGTTTCTTAACGAATCGAAATTTGGCAGAATTTTGCATCTTTCGGAGATTTGGATGCATCCGAATATCCGAATAAAAAAGTAACGAATTTCAACTAACATAAAATAAATTATAGCAGATATAAGAAATGAATTCAACATGATTCGGTAATTTGTTAAAGATCTAATGAAACAAAAGGTCAACTCAAAGTAAATCTTACAGTCCAATCAGCTGATTAATTTTGTGCTGGAGGTTGGATTACTGGCAAAGTGCATTCCTGAGAACTGAGTGAGAAAGGTGTTGTATTGTATTTGAGCAGAGGAGAAGAGATAATGCCATTATGTGTGTTAATGGATTCAATAAACAAACAACTTTCCAAACTATGAATCATTCTCACAAATTAATTTACATACATAAATATCGAATTTCAATGAATACAAAAGAAATTATAGCGGATACGAATGAATTTGACATGATTCGGTAATTCATTAAAGATCTAATGAAACAAAAGGTCAACTCAAAGTAAATCTTACAGTCCAATCAGCTGATTAATTTTGTGCTGGAGGTTGGATTACTGGCAAAGTGCATTCCTGAGAACTGAGTAAGAAGGGTGTTGTATTGTATTTGAGCAGAGGAGAAGAGGTATTGTCATTGTGTGTGTTAAAAGATTCAATAAACAAATGACTTTCCAAACTACAAATCATTATCATGAATATATATACATACATAAATATTGAATTTCAACGAATAGGAACAAAATTATAGCGCATATAACTAATGAATTTGACATGATTCGAGATTCAGTATAACGAATATCGACACTCTACAGAAATAACAAATTATTCAAAAATGTGTTAACGTAACATAACTGCTAAAACAGAATGAAATTATGTATTTTACGAATGACAACAAACCGAAACTAAACAACATTTTCCATTGTGCACAAGTCTACTTTTAAGGATTAGATCCTTTGTCTGGGTTTTATTGCTATTGAGAATGAAAAGGTTGGTGGAGAACCCAAAGGTTGGGGCTTACACCCGCAGCATGGAATATACAGTATGAACTGGAGTTTGATGACACAGGTTAGACTGTACTAATGCAGCCTAGGAAGTGTTATACACAAATTCCAAGAGATTTATAAAAGTAGGATCTCCAAACCAAGAGTTGAGAGACCATACTTTTATTTCATAATAGCATATACAAAAGAATAAAGCCATTGTATTTTGTGGACTCATGGAAGGGACACCCTTCATTACTGTTCAATATACTAATGAAAAGTGGACTGAAGTGATACTCTTCTTCAAAGGGTTTAAAAGGTTCCAAAACAGAGTATAAATTCCTATGAAAAATCAGGCTGCAAAAGTTGATGCAAGCAGCCCACCTTGACATCACTAGGGTGTCTAGCTGTTGCCTGGGAAGCCCCTGACACTGTTAGTGACAGTAGTGCCCAGACAGTGTTTTCCACTGCTGTCACTGATGATGCAAGAGCTCTCCCACACACAGTCTTAGGTGCCAGAGACTTAACAGATAGAGGAGGGAGGAAGCAGTGCATACTTTCTGGTAGAGAAAGCCTCTGACAGTTCCAGAAGTGGTGAAGTAAACTACAGCACATTTACCGACAAAAAGCATACTCACTTTCTATACCAAGAGCCATTAGTAAGTGCTAATTTCAAATTTATTTATGTGAGCTGCCTAAAAATAGCTAATTATTGATAGTGTATACTTTCAGAATTAAACCCACATGTTTTATGTGAGCTGCCTGAAAAAATGTTAATGACAATTTTTTTTAAGAGTACTCCCGTCACAATTGGTATATAAACACATGGCAGAAGTACTGTATAGCTATTAGTGCAGCTAAACTGTACTCTGGTCTAGAGGAATATAAATTATTAAAAAGACCAAAAATCTATTGTGTCTTGTATAATACCCTAATGATGAATTTATTGCTCTACTGCACATTATGTAATTAAAAATAGGAAGTACCATCTGAGATGCTATATTATTCATTTTAGGTTCGTATTTAGGTAATGGAAGCTCTAATATTCTGAACTTTCTGTTTCTGCTGTTTGTATCAGATTTTTATTGTCAGTGCAGTTTTCATTATAACAGTGATGTCTTAGATATCTCCAATCAAACATCCTACCAAGCAAAAATATACTGGAGAAGATAGTTACAGATTTTATCTATCATATGTTATTTTTATGAGAAAATGGATTACTTGAGATAGCCCTGGAGGGTTTTCAAATTGTGCGTGTGTAGATGGAATGATTAGACTACTGGAGGAAAAATTGTTATGTGTTTATATCCTTGGCCATCCTGAAAATACAGCTAGCTACAGTGATGAGAGACCACATGAGAAATTACAGGCAATTAAATATTAACGTATTCCAAATGATCAGTTTTGTGATAGTGTGACATTGAAGGAAGGGGTGTACAGAGAGCCATAAAGAGATATTCAATCACTGCTAAACACACTCTCATATTATTGCAGGTAATTAAAAGTCTTAAATTTCTGTCTAGCACAAAATGATGGCAAATTGCTGAATATATCTTGTACTTTCTCCTTTGAACAAAAGTAAAATAAATCAATTTGGAAGGAAATAGAGAGATTCAAGCATACTGTATAAGATTACCCACATACAGTACATTTTTTGAATAAGATGAATTCTATGTTTGCCAGGATTGAGTGCTCTAAAGACTGCAGAGACATTTCATCATGTGGGAAGTTACTGTAAACATAGAAAATGTGTTCTGCCCTTCAATAGAAAATTCAATAATCCTTGCTGCAATTGCAGTGGAGGTCAACATAACCCAGGTTGGGTTAATAGGTAGTAAAACTGCAGAATATCTAGCAGATGTTTCATCCCCATACATTTATGAAAATATATCTGGTTAATGTGGCTGGAGCAGCCACACAGTCCACACCTTTATTATTCATTGGGCTGTGCAAAATGCTGCCACAGACATACAGGTCTCAATCACTTTGCAAGCTCCCATCGATATCTTCCTAAAGAGATCTACCAGTGTATAGTCCCCTAAAACACAATGATGCTTAGGATATACCTTATTAAAACATAAATTAAATATTAAATATGTAATTGGAGTGATAGGACATATATTTACACAATAACTATACCAGGATGTTTTAGTTCACTATATAACCCCTTAAAAGAATTGGAAGGAACTCGATGCGCCACTCAAAGTAAGAGGAGAAGTAGGCATTCCTACTAACTCATCCAGTGGTAAACAGTATTGTAAAACATCCAGGCCACCACTCTCCTGACTTGACTCATGTAGATGAGATGCTTGGCAGCCTCAGCCAGCGCTACTCCAGTAACCACGCCCTCCTGATGTGTGTTTGCCCCACCCACCAGGTGGTTAGTTAAGTATCACTGGCCTGAGGCCATCTAGCATCTCTTCTACACAAAATAGGTTGGGAGAGCGGCATCCTGGATGCTTCACAACCCTTGAAAAAACTGTCAACCATATTAAGCGGTCAGATCTGTAGGTATACAACATTGACTTTAGATTCAACACTTATGCCCTGTACACAAGACCGGTTTTGCTGTCGGAATAAACTCTGAAGGTTTTTCCAATGGAGTTCCGATGGAATTCTGCTCAAGCTGTCTTGCATACACATGGTCACACCAAATTCCGACCGTCCAGAACGCAGTGACGTACAACACGTACGATGGGGCTAGAAAACGGAAGTTCAATAGCCAGTAGCCAATAGCTTCCGTCTCCTACTTGCTTCAGAGCATGCGTCATTTTTGGTGCGTCTGAACAACATACAGACAAGCGCTTTTTCCGATAGTAATTTGTTCCGATGGGAAAATTTAGAACATGTTCTCTTTCTAAGTCCGTCTGAATTTTTGAGGGAAAAAGTCCAATGGGGCATACACATGGTCGGAATATACGATGAAAAGCTCCCATCGGACTTTTTCTGACGGACATTTCGCTTGTGTGTACGCGCCATTAGTATTTAACTCAACTCTAGTATCCATTTCCGCTCAATATGGCTGACTAGTTACTGTTGATCCCTTGTGATAACACGAATGGTGTATTCCAATATTGATGTCTTCTATGTTGGTCATCATCTTTAAAATTACATGTTCACACTATCTGTGATTATCTAATAATCCTATTGCTGATTATGCTATTCTTTGTTCCAAAAATGATTTTCTGTTCCAGGGATTTATATTTTCTCATATGTCCAAAAAAAGATATCTTCAGTTTAGTCATCTGGACTTCAAGTGTAGCATTGAGCTTAATTAGTTGAGATATGCATTTGATTCTTTTTCTTGCTGTCAACAATATTTTTAGAATTATTTGCCAGCACCAACGTTTAAAGGCATAAGTAATTTTCCTATTATGTATCTCCATGCAGATTTTGCAAACATATAACTTGACAAAAATAAAAAAGTTGGGACAGTTATGTTATTTGCTTTTAGTGTACTCAGTACTAATATACATTTGAAGATCTTTTCTAGGTCTTTGCTGTTTCAAGTACCAGCCTCCATATATCTTGACTGTTGGATCTTTTGTTGTTCATAATTGATCTAAGGTGGCAGAAATTGTCTACTATTACTATGCCTTAATTAGCAACTCTAAAGGTAACTATATGCTGCCATAGTCTTACTTTTCTTGATGTTATAGCTGAATTCAATGGTGTGATTAAATATTAGCATATTTTCTATGTACCTGAGGTCTACATATTTGGTGATATGTGACAATGACAACTGAAATGCTTACAAATATTTTTTTATTATATATTCTTTATTTTATTTTACAGTAATACAAAATGTATAATACCAGAGAAAAAAACCATCAAACTCCATACAATCATTGAAAAAATCACGTATTGTTTACATCTCACCCCCATCCTCTAAACCTGAAAAAACAAAACAAAAAAAAAACTCTAGTTATACCCCCCGTTTTCCCTCTCTCCCTCTCTCCCTCCTACCTCTATGTCTCTATCAATAACAAATACTTCTCCATTTTCCTAAATTCCAACCATTTCTGCCATATCCTTTGGTAATTCTCCCATGAGTCTTCTAACGATTGTATTGACTCTTCCATAGATCTCACCCACTCCACCCTTGTTATCCACTCCTTCAGCCTTGGAGCTTCCTGGGTTTTCCAGGAGCATGGAATCAAAGCTTTAGCAGCATTCAAGAGATATGGGACTAATGACTTTCTATATTGGGGCATCTCCTTCTCCGTATCATGAAACAAGCACATCCATGGGTTTTTTTTTACCCTTTCACCCGTTATCTGTAGAATTACTTCTATGATTCCTTCCCAATAGAGATGTACTTTGGGGCACTCCCACCAGAGATGTGCGAAAGTTCCTAAGGCCCTGCACCCCCTCCAACAAGTTGGAGGGTTCTCTGACCCGTATTCATGCGCCCTCTGGAGGGTCATGTACCACCTTTCCATTAACTTGTAGCTCATTTCGTATGTCTGGGTGTCTCTTACTGATAAATAAGCCATTTTTAGTATCTTAACCCTATGTTCCTCTTCCCTCAGGGGCCCTATTTCCCTTTCCCACTTCTCCAGAAAGGGAGGAAATCCATTTTCTACTTCCCCCTGAGTATTTTGTATATTTTAGATATTTAGATATTTCTTTCCCCAGATGAAGTCACGAGCGGTGACGTAACGCGTAGGGCATGGCGGAGAGCAGACGTAAACTGGAAGTCACGTAAGGAGGCGCCCCAGACACCGCTCCTTCTGTATATGTGATTTTAATTGTTTTTAAATGTAAGAGACCACCTTTTAGCCCGTAAATAAAGTTTGCTTACTCATCTTCATACTACACCATTGGAGGCTTTCTTTTTTCTCCTTCGCTTTTCCACCGGGCCGGTTGAGCCTTGCTGGAATTTGCTCTAATAGGCATACCCATTTTATGAAGAACGGGAAGTAAAAGAACTAAGCCACCACTAACAGATGGGAATACCTGAACACCACTGAAATACAACATGCAGCCCCAATATAAGACACCTAATGATGCCTGATTTTATCGGTTTTAATGTGAGAGTTCTGAGAGCCTAATGTTATCGGGATATTTTTCATGAAGATCTGCATGAATTTTTACCCACCTATAAATTAAATTGGATTCCAGCTTACTTATGAAGCTTCACAGCTAAATTCAGCCATTCACTTATTCACTTTATGAACTCTATCCTTGATACATTGATACTAAGCACAGTTCACTTTGTTTTTGTATTTATATATACGGATTATTGTGATATTTCATGTTTATTTTTTTCACAATATTCCCACATAATAATTTTGTGTGTTAATTTTTCATTATTAGTGATTTACATTATGTGTGAGTAGATTTTATGCGCGAGATCTTTCCACTTTAACTATTTAATTGAAGTGTAATGTGAACACTTTTTGATTTTGCTGCTGTCTGCGTAAGACATCATCACACAATAATATTTGCAGTTATTACTCATTATCACTATTTTTTTGTCACTTTTCAAATATTTTCACTATTACTCGTCAACAGCGCGAAGGACACTTCCACTTCCACTTATATTTTAGATATGCTACTAGTTACGCTCGAGGGGGAGCTTAATAGTTTTTCTATTCCTCTCAGTTAGCCTCTTCCCCTCAGTGGTTGTGGAAGTGAATGTGTAAAGTGCTGTAACTAAGCATACCTCCATTTATCCAGTGGTTTGTTTCCCCATTCCCGTGTGATTTCTATATAAGTGCAAAGTCTACTTCCCCTTATCACATCTTGCAATTGTATCACTTGTTTTTTAGCCCACCTTGCGAAGTATAAGTGCTCTTCCTTCCCTGGTTTAAAGTAGTTAGTGTCAATTAGTGATAGTAATGGTGAATTGTAGTCCCAGTGGAATCTCCTACTTAATCCATCCCAAATCTTGAATGTGTTCCTCGTCAGAAAATTAGTGCTATGTCCTAACTCGCAAAATTGTGGTGGAATCCATATAATCTTTTCTATGTCAACAATTTGTATGCTGATACAAGCTACAGGAAGTGATGTAATCTGAAAATAAATTCCAAGATACAACAAGACTGACAAGATTCTAAATATCACATGAATGAGGTTCTGAAAGACATAGCAAAGTCATGCGTGGCTGCCTAAGAACAGATCTTTGTCTTCATTTCTGACTGCAACATCTTACTGATTGTGGACGAGTACTGGATATTACATTTGTAGGATTACCTGCCTGGTGTTCCATTACTGTTGTGTGACCTGTTTCAGGTCGAGTCCTGGAGGTGAGAGGCTAATCTGTGTGGTGGAGGGATCACAGACACCTGATTGAAGATTTGCCTTGTGTGTCACTTGCACATGAGTCATTAGCAGCTTCCTTTCACTCACCAGTTGGGACTGTTTTATTATATGAACATTTACTTACCCTCATGTGTGTTATATTTACACCAATTGGGATAGTTTTTCCTTCATTGATATGGACTCTTATGCCCCGTACACACGGTCGGATTTTCCAATGGAAAATGTCCGATCGGAGCGTGTTGTCGGACATTCCGACCGTGTGTGGGCTCCATCGGACATTTTCCATCGGATTTTCCGACACACAAAGTTTGAGAGCAGACTATAAAATTTTCCGACAACAAAATCCGATCGCGTCAATTCTGACCGTGTGTGGCCTGTTCCGACGCACAAAGTGCCATGCATGCTCAGAAAAAATTCCGAGACGGAACAGCTCGGTCGGGTAAAATTAGCGTTCGCAATGGATACAACACTTTCGTCACGGTGCAATGTTAAAAATGGTTTAATACAGCGCACTCTCTTCTTCTTTATAATGTGAGAAGAATTAAATAGTTTTGCTGCTCATATTCACACAGACTTCTCACAAACTTATTTCTTTATTATTTATCGGGATTCCCTTAATATATTTTGATTTGTCACATCTGACAAAAATATTTTTATTTTATTTATTTTTTTAAGGCAGATTTTTTTTATATTTTAGGTTTGTATTTTTTCCAAGGCTGATCTTTGTTTTATTTTATTTTTAGTTTTACTCCAGAATATTTTTGTGTGTGTTTTGTGTGTCAAGTTACCACAACACCATTATTATCTTGTATTATTTAATCTCAAGGAGATTGTTTGGTGTTGGTGTCCCTTGTTAATTTCACGTTGTATTTTTGAAATGTACCTGAAACCTCACAAACAAACTGTCCTTTTTGAAGGAAAACACACATAGGCAAGTATAATTGAAACCAAAAATCCTTTATTAAGGGCTCAGAACCAAACAAAGAGGGAGGCAATGCTGGATAAACAGCAGAAATTAGCAAAGCCTTGGACCCCCAGGGCAGACATCAATTCTTGAACATCAAAATTGGTGGCCTGAGGAGTCCATATGTAAGGGAGTGCAGTCTCGTCCAGAAGTCCCAGCAGCAGATGACATCTGTGTCCCCAGGCTGTGGTACCACAAGAGGCTGCATCTTTTCCCAGACCAGACTGGATCCAGGGTCATCACTTTCTGGTCTTCCTTCCACGCTTCCTTCCTGGCTGTGGCTCTGCTGTTGGAGATGTGGCAGGAGGAGGAGTAGGACCTGGAGGAGGAGGAGGACTAGTAGGACCTGGAGGAGGAGGAGGAGGAGGAGGAGGAGTAGGACCTGGAGGAGGAGGAGGAGGACCATGTGTGAGGTCACAAATGTGGGTATCAGATGTTATTTGGCCCCTCAACCCCTTATTGAGAGCTTCCAACATTAATGACTCACACATGAGTTGTTGGCCCTCCTCCATCCGCTGCATTTTACACGCAATTATGCCAGCAAAGTCCTCCTCCACAGTGTGTGGTGCTCCCAGGGCCTCTGTAGCCTTCCAAAAGAGGCCTATGGCAGCCTCCCCTAGGGTACTCCTCTTCCTGCCACTTTCTCTTTGCGGGTGTAGGGGAGGGACCTGCATATCAGGCAGCCTGCTTGGCCCGGCCACCTCCTGGCTGAGACTTCCCTGTGTCTGAAAAAGGGACATGGTTTAATGTTTTGCATCATCAATCACAATCCTAAATTAGTACTCCAAACTAACATCTAGTTAACATCATTGATTGGACAACCTGAAATATTTAGAGGAATGCTATACCTGGCTTAAGCTGGGCTCCTCCACATGTTGCTGCCTGGAAGGCCCAGGTTGGGCGTCAGCAGCCTCAGCTGGGGGGGAAGGAAGCGTGGAAGGAAGACTGGAGAGTGATGACCTGGGTTCAGTCTGACCTGCCAGAAAATGCAGCCTGTCATAGTACCACATCCTGGGGACATAGATGTCATCTGCTGCTCCGGATCTCTGTGAATCCTGGACTTTCTTGTGCTCCCTTAGATATGTGCTCCTCAGGCCACCAATTAGGATCTTCAAATAGGTGATGTCTGCCGTGGGGATCACCTGCTTCACAATTTCAAACAATTGATCCAGCGCTGCCTTCCTCTTTGTTTGGTTCTTATAATGTGGGTGGTTGATCTCCCACAGACAAGGAAGCCCCCTGAACATGTCAATGAATATTGCCATGAAGTCGGTATCGTTCAAGATATCCATTTTCACTGCAAGACACAACACAAGACAAACCCTAATGTCAGGCAAAACTCTCCTAATCTAGTTACAATATAGGCCTCAATCTAGAAGCAGTATAGGCCCAAGTTTGGCTCTTACCTTCTTTATCACGATCGGCACCTCCAATACTCCTTCCTCTGCTCACAGATTGTACATGTTACGCTTTATATACACTGCGCATGCGTGTAACTCCGCCCGCCCCTGACGTTCTTTCTAGTCTATTCCCCGCCCCTTTTTGTTCAGCACAGTAGGTGAAAAGCACATGGCGGAGTCAGAGCAGGTGTGTGCTAATTATAGCAACGAGGAGGAGGAGGAAAGCCCGGATCCGGAAACGTCCCGATCCAGAAGGAGACGATTTAAGGCCTCAAATATGTCCTTTGGGGAGATGTTGGAGATGGTCGACATCCTGAAGAAGGCAGACTATGACGGGAAGTATGGACCTTACCCCAACCCCAATATCAGAAAGGCCAAGATCATGGCGAAAGTGGTCAAGAGTCTGCACCGGAATTTCGGGGTACGACGATCGAAAGATCAGCTCAGGAAGCGGTGGTCGGACCTGAAATTAAGAGAGCCCGAGCAGTACGGAAAGATCCGGAGAGTGCTGCAAAACAGTAAGTAGTTGTGCTATGGCTGTGTTCCTATTCTTTTTGTCTTTATTAAGTTTGTGCTGCTCCATATGCTTTTCTTAAGTGTTGTACAGTTTAAAATGGCAACTTTCATGTTCATGGGCCCATTATTCGTTCGTATCAAACATTTTTCTTTCGGCCTATAAAACACCATTGTTTAGGCCATATGCATTTGCCAACATTTTTTAGGGCCTACTTGTATGAAAAATATTTGGTTGTGTAGATGGGTTTTTATTAGGGGGCCCACACAGGTGCTCCAGTGTATACTATAGGGGGGTCTCCATCTGTGAAGCTTGGACAAGACAGGTAAAGTCTTGAAGCGTGACAATGGACAATAAAAATGCCACATCTTGGAACTCTGCCAAAATAGACAATTGTACCCCACTTCCAAGCAATTTTTCATCTTTATATTTCCGCCATCAAATATCTGTGTGCTAATTATACCATTTTTGTTTTACATAGGGGAGAAAAGACTCAGAGGACACCCCTCATCCGAGGAGGCCACAGACCCCCCACCTCTGGAAGAAGGGGAAATACCCCCAACCCAAGCAGAGCAGGAGGAGGAAGAAGATGTGGTGGAAATTGTCACAACAGGTGAGTGTCTGTGACCACAGGCTCACGTAAGAGATGGATGCCGGCATATTTTTGATACCTGTTTTTGTTTGGTTTCTCTCTTTTTAGGTGATCGTGATGTTGTGGATCGAGATCCTTTCACATCAGAAAGTGCCCAGATCCTGATTGGGGAGATCATGGGGTGTAATTTAGAATTGGAAAGCCTCAAGAAAAAAATCAATGATGTTATTCAAAACATCATTGATGTTTTGGGGCGAGTTTAAAACCCCTCCAAATCACTTTGTATTTTTGTGTGCTACAATCTTAAAAGTGTTTTAGCGATTTTTAGAAAAGCCAAATTTTGAGGATGCACACAGTGTGCCAACATGTGCTATCTGCCATCACGGGAGATCAATGGATGCGTTTTGGGGGTGCAATCCCTTCCTCAATAATAAAGTAGCTGAGAGGAAGGGGTTGCTCCCCCAAAACACGTCCCTTGATCCCCCGTGATGGCAGCTAGCACATGTTGACATTCGTAAATTGGTGTGCATCTTCCAAATTTGGCTTTTCCAGGGGTGACTTCACCCCATCTGAACGCAATATCAAACACAGTTCCTAAATACTCATGTCTGATATTGCATTCAAGTTTTACCATATGTGAACTTTGTAAGTTGAAGATTTGTGTCTTTCTTGTTGGTTTTACACATGCCTGTTTTATCTTAAATGGACATTTCTATTTTTGATAATGACACCCCAAAAATTGTTATACAACAAACATGTTGGTTTGTTTTAAAAACCTTTTCTAAATGCACATGTGATTGTGCAGGTATTAAAAAGATTGTTAATCAAGAATGTGTGGATTATTGTCTCAACGCTACAACACTTTTGTAGTGATGTAATTGCTGCTTTCTGTGAAAATGGGGGTAATTTCCTAAGGGCAAATCCTCTTTGCACTACAAGTGCAGTTTCAGTGCAGTTTCAAGTGCACTTGTAGTGCAAAGTGTCTACGCCTTTCGTAAATAACACCCAACAGTGCTTTGTATAAGGTTACACAATCACGCCATTTTCAGGACTCCCCATATTGCTGTCAAGGTCAGCTAAAACAAACACAAGCAGTAAATGTCACCAAAGATTTGCTTTTTTTTATTTGATAAAGGCTTCACAAATTGTCTGGCATATTGATGGCCCCCCTACCAGCAAAGAACTCAAGGTATCTTAACCGGACATCACGGGCACTCAGGGAGGGCAAGCCAGGATGGCCACTTTCAAGCGCCGTCAGGGTTGTTTCATTTAGAATTCTGGCCTCAGGCCCAACTGAGCCAGCATAGTTGGCAGAATGTTGGCGTAAAAAGTTATGTAGAACACAGCACGCCAGGATTACATGATTAAGTTTATACTCCGCCATATGGATGGGTGTCAGAAATAGGCGGAACCGGCTGGCCATGATTCCAAATGTGTTCTCCACCACTCTTCTGGCTCTGGCCAGCCGGTAATTAAAAACCCTCTGTTTCGGGGTGAGGGTCCTCATCAGGAATGGCCGCATAAGATGGTCCCCCAGTGCAAATGCTTCATCCGCAACAAAGACGAATGGGAGTCCTTCCACATTGTCTTCTGGAGGTGGCAAGTCCAAGCTGCTATTCCAGAGATGCCTTTAAAACTCCGTCTGGGCGATGACTCCACCATCAGACATCCGGCCATTCTTCCCCACGTCCACATACAGGAAGTTGTAATTAGCCGACACCACCGCCAACATCACAATACTATTGAAACCCTTGTAATTATAATAGTATGACCCCGAGTTGGGTGGTGGGACGATGTGGACGTGTTTCCCATCAATTGCCCCTCCGCAGTTAGGAAAGTCCCACCGCTGGGCAAAGTGGGAGGCCACAGTCTGCCATTCCTGTGGCGTGGAAGGAAACTGTTGAGGAAAACAAAAAAAACTTAGTATTTTTGCACATAAACATGGAAAGCAGATAAGACACAAACATTCTTGGCCAACATCCAGATAACATTTATTAAGGGGAATTTTACAACACCAAAGTATAAGGTACGCCTATCATATTCCCCCCCCCCTCTCATGGGCCATTTCTAATATTATAGGGGGAGAATCTTGGACAGGTAACCCTCTTCACTTCATTGAGATATGAATGCCTAAATACAGGGTATTACTTGGAACAGCCCCTCCTTAGTTACACTATTGGCAGCCCACTGGACAGGTAAGAAGTGTCATAATACAAAGATATAAATACACACTGTACACATTTGAGCACATTTGGACATTCTGCTATTACCTATCAAGATAATAATAGGATACAAAAACTTTAAACAGTACCATTTGAAAGTATACAGGCAGGCCCTTGCACTACATGCTTTGGGCAATTCATCCATACATCTGACCACAAAAGAGATGGGTATAGTGTGTATGGGTTTGGCAAAGTCAGCAGATAGATGATTGAGGATAGATAGAGAATTGGTATCAGCTGACTTAGCAGTTGGGGGGAGGGAGGGTTACTAAAAATGATTTGGGGACACTACAAAAAAAGCCTCTGGCACTCTGCCTGAATTTAAAGCACAAATCACATTTAAAAACATTTTGGGGGTGTTTGGGGTAAAGCACTACTATGGAGCTGATAAAATACATTGTTAAGTGACTACATGAGGTAAATATAGGGGCAGGAGAGCATGCTGGGGAGGTAAGTGAAGGCAAATATGTATGAAGGACTAAAAAAAAATTACATAAAATTCCAGCATGAATGAGGACAAAGGGGACATTCACAGCATATTCCAATCATGGTAATTAGGGACTGAGGAAAGAAATACAATATATTAGCAAACATTCAATACAATAAAATGTGATATTAAAGGTATAAAAATCTTACCTTCATATACTCCTTCTGCAGGACCTGGATGATGGCAGAACAGGTCTCTGGGATAATAATCCCCAGAGCCTGGGGGGAGATGCCTGTTGAGAACTTGAGGTCCTGCAGACTTCTCCCCATCGCCAAGTACCACAGGGTAGTGACAAGCCTCTGCTCCGGAGTGATGGCTTGCCTCATGCAGGTATCCTGCCTGCTGATATAGGGGGTCAGCGAAGCCAACAAATGGTGAAATACGGGGTCCGTCATCCGGAGAAAGTTCCTGAAATCATCAGGATTATTCTCACGGATCTCACGGAGCAAAGGCATATGAGAGAACTGATCACGCTGAAGCAACCAATTCTTGGTCCATGAACTCCTCCCCACCCTGTTCATGGACTGGACTTGTGTCAAGGTCAGGACCCCAACACTAAGCCCCCGCACAGCACAACTCTACGAGGAGTACGTATACGCAACATGGCTAGAAAATGGTCGGCTGCTCAGAACGAAGTAACAGAATGCACTGAAGAACAGCAAGGCCAGTGAAGAGCGACCTGAAAAACAGTAACGAACGAACAAGAACACAATGACAGTCACGCGTAGCTTGCTTGCATACACTGAAGAGCAGATACAAACCCACAAGCACAAACTGAACAGAAAACGATCTGAAAGCCACGAGTCTGAAAAAGAGCGAATCGTCTCTCACCAAACTTTTACTAACACGAGATTAGCAAAAGGAGCCCAAAGGGTGCCGCGCTTGGTTCTGAACTGGTCTTTTCTAGTCTCGTCATACGTGGTTGACGTCACCGCGTTGTTGGCGATCGGAAATTCCGACAACTTTGTGCGACCGTGTGTACGCAAAACAAGTTTGAGCCAACATCCGTCGGAAAAAATCCTAGGATTTTGTTGTCGGACTGTCCGATCAATGTCCGACCGTGTGTACGGGGCATTAGAATTTTACGGGGCACTTTTTCAATTTTAAATCTGAGATTCTAGAAATAGAAATCGTTTGGTAATACTTTTTAAAATATGGTGCTGCAAGCCCCCCCTGCTTTTTTTCCTTAACGAGAGTAGCATACGCTATCCGAGGGCGTTTACGTACCCAGATATACTTTAATACCATGGATTGCAATTTTCTAAAGAAATCTGGGGCAAGTGCAATTGGAATAATTTGGAATGTATAGATTAGCATTGGCAGGACAAACATATTTACAGCGTTTATCCTGCCAATCCATGATAGGGTTTTATATCTCATCCTATTTAATTGGTCCTTGATCTTATTGAGAAAGGGGGTGTAGTTAACTTTAAACAAATCGCTCAGGGTTGATGTCAGTTTTATATCCAGGTACCCCAACTCCTTCCTGCACCAAAAAAAAGGAAACCTAGGTTGGATTGCCTTCTGCTCTCTCATAGGGAATGTTATGTTTAGGAGCTCTGATTTAGCCATATTTATTTTAAAATTTGTAAGTTCCCCATAGCGCTTGAACTCCTTCAATACTATAGGAATTGTTGTTCTGGGGTTGGAGATATAGCAAAGCAAGTCATCTGCAAATGCTGCCACTTTATACTCCCTTTCTCCTACACCGGATTCCTTTAATGTCTGGGTTCTTGTGAATCGCAGCTAATAGGGGTTCCAGTGTTATTATGAACAGATTTGGGGACAAGGGGAAGTCCTGTCTTGTCCCGTTAAATAATTCAAGAGGAGAAGATAGGGTTCCATTTACTTCGATTCTGGCCCTTGGATGTTGGTAGAGGGAAGCAATCCATCTCATCATCCTCGCCCCAACCCCCAAATGCGTCAATGTTTCAAACATAAACCCCCAGTCAACTCTATCAAAGGCCTTTTCGGCATCAATTGACATGAGAGCCGCTGAAGTATCTCTCCTGATTGCGTCCTGAATCAAAAAAATGGATTTCAGGGAGCTATCTCTCCCCTCCCTCCCAGGAACGAACCCCACCTGATCGTTATGTACCCACCTAGGTAACTAGACTTTCAACCTGTCTGCCAGTATTTTGGTGAAGATTTTTATGTCTGTATTTAATAACGAAATTGGCCTGTAACTTCCTGGGGATGCTGGGTCCTTTCCTTCTTTTAAAATGAGAGTAATATGAGCCAATAGTGACTCCTCTCAGGACATCTCTCCTTCTCCCAAAGCATTCAAATAGTTGCACAGCTTAGGTACTAAAAGTTTGGAAATTTTTTTATAGTATAGTATGGAGTATCCATCAGGGCCTGGGCTCTTCCCCAGGGCAGTATTCCTTATCGCTCTTTCCACCTCCCCCTGCAAGATAGGGGTCTCAAGGAACTCTACCTCCTCTTTCTCTGCTCTGGGAAGGTCTAGGTCCCACAGTTACTCCCTTATAGCCTCCTTCCTCCTCTCCCCCTCTTCCTCTTTCTGACCCACCTTATACAAAGCATTATAATAGGAGTGAAATATTTTTGCAATGTAAGGGGAGGAAAATTCTAACCCACCCCCCTCATCTCTAATCTTAGGTATAAAGGCCCTATTCTTTTTTTCCTTTACCCTTCTCGCCATCCATTTTCCTAATTTATTACCCCCCGATACTTTTCCTTATTTATGCTATGAAAGGCGCATTTCCTTTCCTGTTCTAACAGTTCATCTAATTCTCTTCTTTTTTCTATAAGTTCCTGCCTTTCAGGGATCCCTCTTGGCCGCATGTCTTTTTCTAGTTCCTGAATCTCCCTATAAAGAAGTGACATTTTTTCCCACTCTCTTTCTTTTTCCCTGCTCCAATCCCGATCAGAACCCCCTTATTTAAGCTTTGTGTGATTCCCAAAGAGTGGCCCTAGATATTTCTGCTGTGTCATTGATCTCAAAGTAAACCTTCAATTCCTGTTCTATCCTTCTAATTGAGTCCGGGTCCTGGATGAGGGAATCATTCAGTTTCCAATTCATCCCGGTCTGAGCATCCTCAGCTATCTCCAATTGGATTTTCACTGGGGCATGATCAGACAGGGTGATTGCTTTGATTTCTGCGGCCTTAAGGCATGGGATTAACTGGTGCTCTATTAGGATATAGTTGATCCTTGAAAATGACTTGTGAGCAGGGGAATAATAAGTATAGTCCCGCTTCTTTGGGTGACTAATCCTCCAAACATCCAGTAACTGAAAATTCATGAGCATTTTTTTTAATGCCTCCCATTTATGAGCTGTAGGTCTAAGAGCACCTCCTGAAGTATCTAAACCTGGATCCATATTCCAATTTAAATCATCTGCAATCATTAATTTGCCTTCCTTAAAAGTTTCAAGTTTTTTCAGTACTTTCTTTAAGAATTTATCAGGGTCTCTATTTGGGGAATAAATATTTGCTATTGTACACATCATGTTAAACAATTTCCCTTTTATAAAGAGATACCTTCCCTCTGGGTCGGCCAGACGCTCTCCTTCCATAAACATCATCGTCCTATCAAATCCAATGGCCACACCCCTTGAGTGCGTTGATCCTGCATCCCCATAGAACCACTTTGGGAACTGCTGTGATGCCAAGTCACCCCCTGATGCTTGTGTAATATAAGTCTCCTGGAGACACACCACATTTGCTCCCAAGAGCTGCAATTCCTTGTTTATTTTATACCTTTTTTTTGCTGTGTTTAGTCCCCTTACATTATACGTAACCAAATTTACTACCCCCATACTTCACCCTAATAGGAGTGTCTGACCAATCCAATGAGGCACCCTGTGAGAGGAGAGAGAGAGAAACATACAAAAAAAACCAGAGACCCCCCACTACCCAACCCTCCACCCCCCCTATACTCCCCAGACCGCCCAAGACCCCCCATGCCCCTCCTCACCCCCACCCCCAGTCACCCCCCCTTGTCTGGAACAAATCGCCTGAGAAGGCTGGACAGACCCCTTTTTTTGTTCAATATATGGGCCTGGATGGCACCAACCTGATACCACCTCATTACCATATTTCCTAATGGGCTCACGTCACCAGCACCTCCACAATTCATCATCTGTCACAGCTTATGCCTCAACTGAGACAGAATGAGATCTTTGTACAGTCCTGAATTGTTATCTAGTTAGGCTCAGGTATTTCAGGGGATAAACTCTTACAGTTCATATATAAACAGTTCATATAAAGTAAGCAGAAAGGAAGAAGCAACCGTAGAGCCCCTTCTGGGTCAGCATTCACAATTCCTCAACAATCCCCAGCTTCGCAGCCTTTATATTATAACCTGGAAATGGCACATGAGGGAGACTTTCCCAGAAATAGTTATATTATGCAGGGTAAGAGGGTATAACACAGTCCTCATTTATCTTCCAAACCCCCTGCTATGCCGGTATCACATCTAAAAAAAGAAACTCTCTCACAGTCCCTTAACCAACATTAGCTGAGCACCTCTCATCCCTACAGGGAAAGTCCTCTGCCCTTAATACCACAAATAAGTCCGGCCACTTCTTTCCAAGGCACATAGGCAATTTCCTCCTTCACAGGGACAGAGAGATCACAGGGACAGAGAGATATTCTCACCTCCTCCACCTCCACAAGCTGCAAGGTCCTGCAATGGAACTCCCCCTTCCAGCTGCAACTTTTTCACCATCCAACCGGCCGAGTAAGGGAGCTCCAGTAATACACCTCCCCAGCTGTCGCCGTTGTTTGGGCTTCCTCAGGTAGGCAGTCAGGGGGCATCTGAGATCATGTGGTAGAGAGGGACATATACGTGGTTCTCCGTCGCTTGAGAGCGGAGGACAGTAGCCCGTCAAGCAGGGCAGGCACTCACGTTCGGTGCCGCACTCTCTGCGTCTCTTAATGCCGACCACGGCAGAGCGGGGATACGGGCTGGACCGAGGTTTCTAGGGCGCGCTCAGAGCACGCCTACGTGTTGATGCTCTGCCCCCTCATCCCAGCTGACTATGTATCTGAAATGCTTACAAATATGTATAATGTTTTTTTTAAATACTTCAACAGTGGTATTATTTGCCTATGATAAGCTAGCAAGTAGACTAGTTACAATGACCATTAATAACAGCATAACAGCACAGGCAATATTTTGGAGTGGACCTTGTTTAAGCTTTTTCCCTATTTTTTCTTTTTCATTAGGCATGCTTAAAAAACTATTGAAAATAAAGCAATTCTAAAAGAAAAATGTTAACTGTTAACTATACACTGAAAGAGAACAGCTCATTGGCCCTCACTAGTTTATAGGCAATTTAAGATGAGCATTATTTTTGTTTTTTTCTGTAGGTTGAATAGTGATCAGTAGACAGTGATCTCTTTCTTTTTCTTTTTTTGTTCTTATTTATTAGTACATTAAATTAGCTGTTAATTTAATCACCAGTATAATGTAATAATGACAACTGGATGCTAAGAATAATATAATAAAATACTGTAGATACTCCTCTAGTCAAACTGTTAGTTTACAGTTAAATGTTATTTTTTAAGCAAAAGCTTCTTGCAGGCCTCATACACATTCCAATTAATCTATCTGTTTATATAAAAGTGTAGCGCTAGGGCAAAAAGTGCAATTCTTTCAAATCACACAACACATGTGATGTGCATACATCCAAAAATAGTATAATAAAGTGCAATTGTGTGACAATTGATACAGTTTGAAATTAAATAAATCATAACATATGTGCAAGGTAGTATCACAAGTGCAAACAATGTGCAAACAAAAAGAAAAAAGTTTATATGCAGCTGATTTTTATCAGAAGGAGTCCCATGAAGAGGGGGTGTATTGGAAATGATGATCAAATGCTTGGCAGCGTGATACCCATCACCACAAATAAAATGAAGGCTTACCAGAAAGCCAGTGATCCCCCCCCCCCTTATTCAGGGAGGTCACAAAGCACTTTGTTGGATCTGTGATCCACAGAAAAGATGTCCTGATGTCTCTCCCCAGTAGCCTCAGCAAAATACACACCAAGATCTTCACATCTGATCAGGGTCCGGTGTTTTAGAAAAGCCTCAGATCCGGAGTATATAGAGAGACAAAAAGACTCCACATAGAGTAATATTGTCTCCTCTTTGCAGTTTATTAGCAGCAGTGCATATACACAGGATAGCAAAAGTTCAAGCTGAGAACATGTCTCAATCCAAACAGCGATCGCATATACGCAGTAGCGTGTGCACATGTCCGTCATGATCGCTGTCTGGATTTTAAGGAAGTTTTAAGGAAGTGTTTGGATTGTTTGAATTGAGACATGCTCTCAGCTTGAACTTTTGCTATCCTGTGTATATGCACTGCTGCCAATAAACTGCAAAGAGGAGACAATATTACACTGTGTGGAGTCTTTTTGTCTCTCTATATACTCTGGCTCTGAGGCTTTTCTAAAACACCACACCCACTACTGGGGAGAGACGTCAGGACATCTTTTCTGTGGATCGAAGATCCAACAAAGTGCTTTGTGACCTTCCTGAATAAGGGGGGTCGCTGGCTTCCTGGTAAGCCTTCGTTTTATTTGTGCTAATGGGTATCACACTGCCAAGCATTTGATTATCATTTCCAAAACACCCACTCAATCAGCTGCATATGAACTTTTTCTTTTTCTTTTTGTTTGTACTTTGTTTGCACTTGTGATACTACCTTGCACATATGTTATGATTTATTTCATTTCAAACTGTATCAATTATTGCACAATTGCACTTTATTATACAATTTTGGATGTATGCACATCACATGTATTGTGTGATTTGCATGACTTGCACTTTTTGCCCTAGTGCTGCACTTTTATTTATACATTTTTCTTTGTGCCTGATATCTGGGCTATAGTGCTTAGCTGCTGGCTATTTTATATACTAAGCGTGGATATCTCTTTACAAATATTCTATCTACTTGGCATTTTAACAAGTTATCACCTTGGTGTAATAATTATATTGTTGTCACGGTAATATGGTCCCTAAAAAAAATTTGGTTTCTTAATTTTAACCCTTTTTTCGACTTTGTTTTAGAAGCCATCATGTTCTAAAAACATTCAATTAATAAAATAAAATTCAAGAAATATATGTGCTTTTTGAGAATAAAATATGTAGACATACTCAGAAAACATTGTGTTAAGGAAATCATAATGTGGATGTCAGCATGACTTTACAAAAGTTTTCATAAGTGCAGATTTAAATAGTAAAACAAACTGTTACACTGCCTCAATGTATTTAAAAATTATCATTTCCCTTTAAGATCAAATCCCCATGCCATAAATACTGTAATGTTTAATATATGAATCGAATATTTAAAATTGTGAAAATGAAACTCCAACAGATGTAAATAATATCCTACAGGTGAATAAATATTTACACAAAATAATGTACAATGGATGTGCAACCATGTAGATCTTCTGTGATGATATTGGGGTCTAGAAGTCTGGTGGGTTACCTTATTACTTTTTGGTGGAGTCACACTGGAATTACTATTAAAACACAGAAGACCTACATGATTACACGTCTACAGAATAGGGCATTTTGTGTGATTATTTATTCATCTGTGGGACTTTCTTTACATCTGTTGGATTTTCTGTTTCACAATTTTTAATATTTGATTACCTATGAAATATAATTGATTTTTCTGAGCACTATTTATGCCATTATAATTTGATCTTAAAGGCATAGGATCATTTTTTAACACACTGAGGCCTCCCAACACAGTGGGGGTCATTTACGAAAGGCAAATCCACTTTGTATTACAAGTGCACTGCAAGTGCACTTGGAAGTGCAGTCGCTGTAAATCTGAGGGGTAGATCTGAAATGAGGGGAAGCTCTGCTGATTTTATCATCCATCATGTGCAAGCTAAAGTACTGTTTTTTATTTTCCTTGCATGTCCCCCTCAGATCTACAGCGACTGCACTTCCAAGTGTACATGTAGTGCACTTGTAGTGCAAAGTGGATTTGCCTTTAGCAAATAACCCCAAGTGCGTTTTACTATTTAGGTTGCTACACTGGTGCTGGGGTGTTGGTGAGTGCTGCTGTCTCTTTTTTGTTTACAAACTGTTTATTTGTAAACATAAAGTACAAAACAAAAACATTAATGAAAGTCAAAGACCTGTTACACAGAAAAACAGAGGAAGTACAACAATTTTCATGATGATGTATAGTACAAATAAGACAAAAGACCCAAACAAAAAAAAAGAGAGGTAATCAAATAGCCATGTACAGTATACCATATACAGTAAGTACAAGATGGGTAATCAGAAATTCCAGAAGTAATTACAAACATAAGAATCACGAAAAGCCATATTATTATAAAAACAAGTGTCACTGATGCCACGTACACACGGGCAGACTTTTCGACCGGACTGGTCCGACGGACTTTCCAACGGACTTTTGACGGACTTCCGACGGACTTTTGAACGAACGGACTTGCCTACACACAAGCACACCAAAGTTTGACGGATTCGAACGTGATGACAAACGACCGGGCTAAAATATGGAAGTTGATAGCCAGTAGCCAATAGCTGCCCTAGCGTGGGTTTTCGTCCTTCGGATTAGCATACAGACAAATGGATTTTTCGACCGGACTCAAGTCCGTCAGAAAGATTTGAAACATGTTTCAAATCTAAAGTCTGTCAGATTTTTGACCAAAAAAGTCCACTGCACGTTCGATGAAGCCCACACACAGTCGGATTGTCTGCCGGATTCGGTCCGTCGGACCAGTCCAGTTGAAAAGTCCACCCGCGTGTACGCTGCTTTAGAAGACCATACATTACATTTCATAAAAATTAACATATTGTCGTGCAGTGTATGAACAATCCTCTCCATCAGCATAATCATATCTATACTCTCAAGAATTTGCGAGAAAGGGAGTCTTGAGGTTTTCCAATTTCCAAGCCATGGCCCAGTGAGAAGCAATGCAGATAGAATGAATAAGTGTTTCTTCATAATGTGAACCACCAAGTATGGAGACAAATAAAAGGCACATGGGAAGTATTAGTTGCAGCGTGTGACCTGTTAATTTAGAGGGATTATGTGAAACCATACACCATATAGGTGCCACTTTCTTACACTCCCAAAATATGTGGACCAACGTACCATAAGCAGAGCATCATCAAAAACAGGAGTCCGAAATGCCAGGAAAAATAATGAGGAGTTCAACAGGTGTGTATTATCTACTGAAGAAATTAAGGGCAGTTTCGCTAAAGTTTAAGGATTTAGTACATTTTCGTAAATTACATAGCATATTCTCCCAATCCTGAGAAGAAAATTGCATATTATAATCTGTTTCATTTCTGAATATGAGGTAGAGGGTCAGGAAGTATACATCTAACAAAGGATTTATATACATCAGACATCAGTCCCTTGCCCCAGGAGAGTCACAGCAACTTCTTTTCATATAAAGTAGCAAGAGTGGTTGGAGGAGGAAGGGAATAGCAGGAGCCATATAAATACCTCTCCTGATGTTGGACATTTTTTAGCTCACATAAATGATCAAAGGAAATTAATTCTAAAGTTATCTTGTAGGGCTAAAATAGAAGTCAATATATTATTTTTCTACAAGTGAAAACTCTGAGATTATGGAAAGACTGCCAGAAAGAAAGGATCTCCTAGAAAGGAAGTCCAAGGTAAGGTCACCAAGATAAGCAAAAATCTAACTCTACAGAGGGACCATAGTTTCAAAGATTGAGCCACAAGACTGCTATGGGGGGGGGGGGGGGGGGCAGTGCTTTATATGAGATAGATGAGGAGCACAACACTCCAGGGAGGTAATATGGGTATATAGAACTGTCTTCAAACCTGATCCAAGGGATCCTTGAGTTAGTATTGCCCATGTTCTATTGGGAAGGCTGGCAAAATATTGAAGCATAAATTGCGATCCTCTTTTCAGTACCACACTGTATTATATGCCAAGTTCAGCTAAATGTAAACCCAGAGTGCTACAGAACACCTTAAAACCATACACTTACACTCCAGAGATTAGGCAGTTGTTAAGGCAAACTAAAAAAAATATAGTTGTTCCAGAGACAACCACAAAAGTATGTGGCACAGTGGCTGGAGAATATGTAAACAATTTGATTGGGGCCCAGGGCAGCAATGTAAGAGGGATAGATTAGTCAATTATTTTCAAGAACTAACAAATTAGAATATGATATTTTAAAGACAGCAACCATAATCATTGTAAAGACTCACTGAACATTTTGCAAGCATTTGTACTTTCATCTGGAATAGACAAATGATAGTGTCTTTTTTTCTGGCAAATAAAACAGAAAAGTTGTACACATTTGCAGCAAAGTTTTTCAAGCCTTTTTGAAAGGTAGCTATTTCAACTGGGAGAGAGCAGACAGACTTAATTTACAAAATATTAATTCTTGTTTTTTTATGACTGAAGTCTGAAAAATTGCTCTGATTTGTATCACACTCTTTAACCCTTTATTGCATAGATTGTTATTTTTGAGGAGGCGAGAAAGCTGATTGCATCTGGAATTAAAAAAAATAACAGTCTGTTTTTCTGAGATTGAAGGACCAAATAGAAACAGCATGCAGAAACATTAGGAGACTCCTAAGTGTAGTCCTATTTTAATGACGATGCAACAAATGCAATGCAAGCATTAATGGCCAGCACAGTGTTTATTCAGCCAAAAAAGGTAATTGATTTTAAAATCCTTGAAATAGGAGTGAAAAGGTAAGTTTTGCTATCATTAGTGCTAAAACACTGTAACTTTCATGGAGACGACTGTCATGTATGGGTGGGGATCATCGACCCTTGGAAGTAGTACATGGCTAGGAAGAGGCAGTTCCAGACACTGTACACCACAGTGACTCCTAAGACTCTGCTTCTCATGCCTCCACAAACTTGAAGGGCATGGCCTCCCTTATGCTTCAAAGCCTGCGAAAAGGCCAGAGAATTAAATGCTTTTCAATTTTTTTTAAATCCTTGATGCCCTGGGCTGTCAGCTTCCACATCCCATCGGCAACGTTTGCATCATATGGTGAAAGATTTTCCAGGGGCGAAAACCAACACGGAGAGCTTTCCAGTCAATGATCCACTGGGTTACTGGGTCATGAGAATGGACCACTGGCCATTACTTGCCCAGTATGCAATTGAGCTGCTGGGCTGCCCTGCATCCAGCATGCTTTTCCGAAGGGGCATTCAGGGCTGCCGGAGGTTTTGTGACAGATAATAGAGCGCATCTGTCCACAGACTCTGTTGACTGGCTGACATTTATCAAAATGAATCATTCCTGGATTAGCAGCAGCTATCAAGCCCCTGATGCCGATGTTGCCACTTAACCACTTCTGAACCAAGCCTATTTCTGACACTTGTTGTTTGCAAGTTAAAATCAGTATTTTGTGCTAGAAAATTACTTAGAACCCCCAAACATTATATATATGTATATATATATATATATATATATATATATATATATATATATATATATATATATATATATATATATATATATATATATATATTTTTTTTTTTTTTTTTTTTTTTTTATAGAAAAAGACTCTGGAGAATAAAATGGTGGTCATTGCAGTATTTTATGTCACACGGTATTTGTGCAGCGGTCTTTAAAATGCATTTTTTTTTTTTAAAATACACTTCATAGAATTTTTAAAAATGAAACAGTAAATTTAGCCCAATTTTTTTGTATATTGTGAAAGATGATGTTGTGCCAAGTAAATAGATACCTAACATGTTACGTTTTAAAATTGCACACACTCGTAGAATGGCGACAAACTACGGTACTTAAAAATCTCCGTAGGCGACGATTTAAAACATTTTTATGGTTACCAGTTTAGAGTTACTGTGGAGGACTTTTACTTAAATTATTGCTCTCACTCTGACGATCGCGGCGATACCTCACATGTGTGATTTGAACACCGCTTACATTTGCGGGCGTGCCTTACGTATGCATTTTCTTTGGTGCATTTTTTAAAGAAAAAATATTTTCCTTATTTTTGTATTCATTTATTTATTTATTTTTTACACTGCCTCTTTAAAAAAAATCTGATCACGTTTATTACTGTCACAAGGAGTGCAAACATCCATTGTGACAGTAATAGGTGGGGACACGTACTCTTTATGGAGGGATCTGGGGTCAGTGTGTAAGTCAGTGTGTGAGCTGTGAGGTTCACATCACACTGTACAGTCCAGGTCAGAACAGACAAAGGCCCAAGCCTGTGAGGAAGCAGCAGCTGGGAGCTGCAGCAAAAACAGTCAAGCTGACAAGGGTACAGCGTTTTGTGCATTGGGACTGTGTGTTTGATGGTCTGGAGGACCAAGACATGAGGCCTGAGCAGTAAAGCTATAAAGAGAGCCACAAGGCTGATTTCTATGTTTTGTTGCTTTGATGGTGAGAACCCCCTGCATGGGAAACTATTCAAGTGTGAACTTTTTGCTTTGTTTTACCACTTGCTTACTGGGCACCCCTTTCCTGCTCAGGTCAATTTTCAACTTTCAGCGCTGTTACACTTTGCGCCCTCATGCAACACTGTACCCAAACAAAATTTTTTATCATTTTTTTCACACAAATAGAGTATTCTTTTTTGTGGAATCTAATCACCAATGGGTTTTTATTTTTTTCTAAATAAATGAATAAAGACCAAACATTTAGAAAAAAAACATATTTTTCATAGTTTGTTAAATTTTTTTGCAATTTTGTAATTTTTCTCCTTCACTGATGTGCAATGATGAGGCTGCACTGATGGGCATTGATAGGCTGCACTGATAAGGCTGCACTGATAGCAGGCACTGATGGGCACTGATAGGTAACACTGATGGCAGCCCTGATGAGCACTGAGAGGTGGCACTGATGGGCACTGGTAGGTGGGGACATGTAGGTGCCAGTAATGAGGAGGCACTGATGGACACAGATTGGCAGCACTGGTGGGCACTGTTGAGACTGCACTGATAATCAGGACACTGATAATCAGTGCCCTGATTATCAGTGTACATGTCTCTTAGAGAAGCCAGTTATCTGCTCTCATTTCCTTTCCTCATGCTTCTGTTTAGATCCATGACCAGCTGGGATTGGACACAGCTGATCACATGGTAAATAGCCACTGATTGGCTCTTCCTTCGGACACTGCAATCACAGAGCGCGCCACCTGTGCACCACCGCGAGCAAGCAATGGGGGCAATCATGGCATGCTTTCATATGACAACATCCCAGAACTGGCCTACTGCGCTGTATTTGTCATTCGGCTATAGCACGGTCGGGAAGTGATTAAATAAAAATGGGCAGAAAAAGCCCTGAAACGTACTTCTGGCATAGAGTAAACTCACTGTTTGGCGCTACCAATGAGCTACAAATTCCCCAACTTGTCACATTGTGCAAGAATACCACAGCAATACATCTCTGCTATTGTTCTCTTACTTTAATCAGATCCAATTACTTTTTGAATGCTTATTTACAGTGCCTTGAAAAAGTATTCATACTCCTTGAAATTTTCCACATTTTTTCATGTTACAACCAAGAACGTAAATGTATTTTATTGGGATTTTATGTGATAGACCAACACAAAGTGGCACATAATTGTGAATTGGAAGGAAAATGATAAATGGTTTTCAATTCTTTTTACAAATAAATATGTTAAAAGTGTGGCATGCATTTGTATTCAGCCCCCCTGAGTCAATACTTTGTAGAACTACCTTTCACTGCAATTACAGCTGCAAGTCTTTTTGGGTATGTCTCTACCAGCTTTGCACATCTAGAGAGTGACATTTTTGACCTTTTTTTGCAAAATAGCTTAAGCTCTGTCAGATTGGATGGAGAGTGTCTGTGAATAGCAATTTCCAAATCTTGCCACAGATTCTCAATTGGACTTAGGTCTGGACTTTGACTGGGCCATTCTAACTAAGGATGAGCCAAACACCCCCCGGTTCAGTTCGCACCAGAACTTGCGAACAGGCAAAAAATGTGGACAAACACACGAACACCATTAAAGGCTATGGGACACGAACATGAAAAATCAAAAGTGCTCATTTTAAAGCCTTATATGCAAATTATTGCCATGAAAAGTGTTTGGGGACCCGGGTCCTGCCCCAGGGGACATGTATCAATGCAAAAAAAATTTTAAAAACTGCATATTTTTTCGGAGCAGTGATTTTAATAATGCTTAAAGTGAAACAATAAAAATGAAATTTTCCTTTAAATATCGTGCCTGGGGGTTGTCTATAGTATACCTGTAAAGTGGTGCAGTTTTCCCGTGTTTAGAACAATACCACATCAAAATTACATTGCTAAAGGAAAAAAAGTCATTTAAAACTGATTGCGTCTGTAATGAATTGTCGGGTGTCGGCAATATAGATAAAACTCATTGAAAAAAATGACATGGGTTCCCCCCCATCCATTACCAGGCCCTTTGGGTCTGGTATGAATATTAAGGGGAAATCCGAACCAACATTTTTTTAAAAATTGCATGGGGGTCCCCCCAAAATCCACACCAGTCCCTTCAGGTCTGGTATGAATATTAAGGGGAACCCTGTGCCAAATTTTAAAAAAATGGAGTAGGGGTCCCCCTAAAATCCATTCCAGACCCTTCAGGTCTGGAATGGATTTTAAGGGCAAACAATTGGCCAAAATAAAAAAAAGGCATAGAGGTTCCCCCAAAATCCTTCTGGACTGTACCAGGCCACATGCCCTCAACATGGGGAGGATGCTTTGGAGTAGCCCTCCAAAGCATCTTGTCCCCATGTTGATAGGGACAAGGGCCTCATCCCCACAACACTTGCCCGGTAGTTGTGGGGGTTTGTGGGTGGGGGGCTTATCAGAATATGGAAGCCCCCTTTTCAAGGGGACCCCCAGATCCTGGGCCCCCTATCTGAATTGGTAATGGGTACATTGTACCCCTACCAATTCACAAAAGAAGTGTCAAAAATAGTAAACATGACAGGAGACACTTTGGGACAAGTGCTTTATTAAAAAATAAAAAAATAAAAATGAAAAAGGACTATATTATTCCTACTGTTTCACTTTAAAGTGTAAGTAAACCCTCCTATCGTTTTCAGCCAAGGAAGCTGCCATCTTTGCCTCTGTTTAATCTACAACTGCCATGATGCTGCACATGTGATCAGTTATGACACCAGCCATTGGATGGTTTGACAGTTTGGTTGAGAGCACAACCAATGGGAGTGTTACATTTCCGACACGTGCCGTAAATGAAGCTGTTTTATGGATGAGTTTACTTCTGCTTTAAGCATTATTAAAATCATTGCTTCTTAAAAAAACCTTTTTTAATTTTTTTTTTTGCATTGATACATGTCCCCTTGGTCCCCAAACTCTTTATATGGCAATAAATTGCATATAAGCCTTTAAAATTAGCACTTTTTCATGTTAAACTGGAGTTCCAACAAAAAAAAAAAAATAAAAGTCAGCAGTTACAAATACTGTAGCTGCTGACTTTTAATAATTGGGCACTTACCTGTCCCAGGGTCCAGCGATGCGGGGCAACAAAGCCCCGCTCGTCTCCCCCTCCTCCCTGCGGCGCCGGCATTGTCACTGTGGGCGCCTGGCTGTGGCTTCACAGCCGGGCACACACTATGCATGCGTGAGCCGTGTTGCGCGCTGTGACTCACCGGGCAATCATCTGGGACCTGTGATGTGTCCCAGATGATTACCGAGAGGGAGGAGGGAGAGGTGAACTTACTTCCGGTGCCGCGGTACCCCGGGAGGAAGAGGGTTTCCGCTCTATCTCCAAAAAAATGACATGCCAAATGTTAGGAGGTCACCTTCCCTTAAAGTAGAAGTTCCATTTTTGGGTGGAACTCCGCTTTAATGTCCCATAGACTTTAATGGTGTTCTGCGGCTTTCGAATTTGCTGCAAATACCGCATAATGTTCGCTGTTCGGCGAACAGGCAAACACCCAGTCGAACTTACATTCGATTCGAACATCGGGCTCATCCCTAATTCTAACACATGAATATGCTTTGATCCAAACCATTCCATTGTAGCTCTGGATGTATGTTTAGGGTCGTTGTCCTGCTGGTAGGTGAACCTCTGCCTCAGTCTCAAGTCTTTTGCAGACTCTAATGGGTTTTCTTCTAAGATTGCCCTGTATTTGGCTCCAACCATCTGCATATCAACTCTGACCAGCTAACCTGCCCCTGCTGAAGAAAATCATCCCCACAACATGATGCTGCCACCACCATGTTTTACGGTGGGGATGGTGTGTTCAGTGTGATGTGCAGTGTTAGTTTTCTGCCATACATAGAGTTTTGCTTTTAGGCCAAAAAGTTACATTTTGGTCTCACCTGATCAGAGCACCTTCTTCCAAATGTTTGCCGTGTCTCCCAAATGGCTTCTTGCAAACTGCTAATGGGACTTCTTATAGCTTTCTTTCAACAATGGCTTTCTTCTTGCCACTCTTCCATAAAGGCCAGATTTGAGGAGTGCATGACTAATAATTGTCCTGTGAACAGATTCTGCCACTTGAGCTGTGGGTCTCTGCAGCTCCTCCAAAGTTACCATGGGCCTCTTGGCTGCTTCTCTGATTAATGCTCTCCTTGCTTGGCCTTTCAGTTTAGGTGGACGGCCATATCTTGGTAGGTTTGCAGTTGTACCATACTCTTTTCATTTTTGGATGATGGATTGAACAGTGCTCCAGGAGATGTTCAAAGCTTGGGATATTATTTTATAACCTAACCCTGCTTTAAACTTCTTTGCAACTTTATCTCTGACCTGTCTGGTGTGTTCCTTGGCCTTCATGATGCTGTTTGTTCACCAAGGTTCTTACAAACATCTAATGCCCTGTACACACGATCGGACATTGATCGGACATTACGACATCAAAATCTATGGATTTTTTACGACGGATGTTGGCTCAAACTTGTCTTGCAAAGTCGCACAAAGTTGTCGGAAAATCCGATCGTTCTGAATGCGGTGACGTAAAACACGTATGTCGGGACTTTAAATGGGGCAGTAGCCAATAGCTTTCATCTCTTAATTTATTCTGAGCATGTGTGGCACTTTGTGCGTCGGAATTGTCCACACACGGTCGGAATTTACGCGAACGGATTTTGTCTGAAAATTTTATAGCCTGTTCTCAAACTTTGTGTGTCAGAAATTCTGATGGAAAAAGTCCGATGGAGCCCACACACGGTCGGAATTTCCGACAACAAGCTCAGATCGCACATATTCCGTCGGAAAGTCCGACCGTGTGTGCAGGGCACAGAACAGCTGTATTTATTCTGAGATTAAATTACACAGAGGTGGACTCTATTTACTAATTAGGTGACTTCTGAAAGCAATTGGTTATAAAAAAAAAATGAAAAACATTTATCATTTTCCTTCCACTTTACAATTATGTGCCACTTTGTATTGGTTTATCACAAAAAATCCCCCCCAAAAAATTTACGTTTTTGGTTGTTACATGACAAAATGTGGAAAATTTCGAAGGGTATGAATACTTTTTCAAGGCACTGTATATTCACACAACATAAACCAAAGTAACAAAACAGAATTGTTTATTCCATTACCTGATATTAGTAAAGTGAAGTCTTGTTGGTTAAAACTGTAAACATCATCACTGGGCTTTTTAGCTTTGTTTTTATCCTCAAATTAAAGTATGTACAAGATATGTGTTTTTTTTTTTTAATAATTTAATTTCTGACAATAGCATCAAACACAGGAAAGCAATTTATGGTTCCTGTAATTCAGGGTATTTCAAGTATTGTGAAGCATTTAAATGATCAAAGTACAATCCTTGCAGATAAAAAGTGAATTGCTTCACAAGAAGCAACATAATTAAAATGAACATTTACAATATAGAAACTAAGAGATATGCATATTTGAAAGGGCTGAGGGCAATTAAATATTCATATGTGGAGTCAAGCATGTCAGAATGATTATTAAAAAAGGGTTCATATTAAACCACTTAAATATCTCTGTAAGTGATTTACAAAAGGGCTGTAAAATTTAGAATAAATCCTAAATCTAAAATATTTTAATAATAAACATTGATAGGTATCCTTTAAAAAAGGACTGTGTACAACCAAATATATTTAGAGGGCTTCAAAATGGCTTCAACTATACCAAAAGGCAACACATTACTTGGTCAGCTGACCATGATTCCACATAACATAAAACATAACAACAAGCAACATTATTAAAATGATTCACATTTATTGTGAATACATTTGATACAGTAATAATAAATCCACAAACAAAAGATTGAGTTTATACTATGAATACACTGTTTATATTAATACTTGATGAAAATTATCAGTTTGGATATTTGCAACATTTATGAATGTTGTGCTTGCTATACTACAGATTTGTTCCTGCTTGGCTCCACAAATTGAAAAATTTTTCTAGTCTGTGTCTGAAGTGACTGCAGGAGTACAAAGTAGGAAAGGGGAAAGTAAAGCACTTGTGACAGAATGCTCTTTCATTGCTCACAATATTAAGATGAAGTGAGTGTGAATTTAGTGATGTCATTTAGTGGCTGAAGTCCAAGTGAACAGTAAGGAATTAGTCTAGTAACCACTTTGTCAAATGACACATAGCTGCAAGGGAAGTCAAGGATGTACCACTTCCTTTCTTTTTCTGCAGCTTCCTGTCACTATGCCAGTTGAGATGTGTGATAGGTCTGAGGGTGAATGATCCACTGATCTAGGCAAGAATCCAGAGCTGTGTAAAAGAGAGCTGTGCATTACTCCAATAGGGTAGTTTAGGGTGTCTTAAAACCCAACTTCAGACAACATTTTTTTGATAAAGCATGGAATTATTGCAGTCTTTATGGTAATCTGTGCCCCTACTGGGGACATTTTTCTCTAACATATTTAAACACAGACATAACACTGTTTTGGTGGCAGTGGTCATAAGGACAGGTAGAGGGGTGAACCTTGCCAGTGGATACAGAGACAAATCCATCCAACACCGCACCCTTTTGTTTCCGACGTCGACAGTGCATGGCTAATGGTGACACCTTCAACAACTAATAGAAGAGAGAGCCAGCACTCAACCAATTGACCTCTGGATCTTAATGAGGTAATTTTGTAACAAAATTACATATCCAAAATACGTACAAATATGCAGAGTAAACCATAACACAGTAACATTTCAGGCCACGACAGACCCCTTTCTCAAGATGACAGACAGCAGTAAAATACACTACATACAAATATACACTTTCTATTAGGGAACGCCAGCATTAGCACACCAGGTTCTCATAATGATCCAAATCAGATTGGTACAAGGGATCAGGTCAGGTGACTTTGTGGAATTTAGAAATGACTCCTGGTATTTGGAATGCAAGATATTGATTGCATTAGGTTTCTGTAATGCACATTATCTGCACAGTATCAGCATTCAGGACCTGGATATAGTGGTATTCGCTGACTGGATCACATGACTAGGTGGTGCATGCCTAGTGATGATTAGGAACTGGATGCAAGATTTGGATACCGAGGTATACCCGCGTTCACTGACTAGATCATATTACGGAGTTGTGCCTAGTGATGACTTCCGGTGTTTGAAGTGCACAACTTCATGTTCTGGTTTCAGGAATGCATGCCATCTATACAGTGCAACATTTAATGGCATACAGCACACAGGACTCTGCTGTAATGATTGTTTTTCATGTTCGATTTAATTTGACTGCACTAAGGCTTTTCCCAGTCTGGTTAGTCATGCTTTGAGACATGTGACTCTAGAGGTTGTGTCTGCACAAATGAGGTGAACTTTTCCTAATAAAAAGTGAATATATGCATGTGGTTTTTTTCACTCCTTGCAGGCTGTCTTCTTAAGAAAAAGGTCCATAATGGCCCAGAAACTTTGGTGTGTTATGATTCTTCTGCATATTTGTACATTGCTCTTGCGAATCGACCCAAATAAAATCCAGAGGTCAATTGGTTGAGTGCTGACTACTTTAGGAATAAAAACAACCAAAGAAAACAAGTCTATACATACACTTAAATTAGGAATGTGACTTGAAAAGCTAAAGTTGAGGGGACAGGAGGCGGAGCCTAGCGGAGCAGACATGCATTGTTAGAGCTCCACACCGCTGAGGAGAGAAGAGAAGGACAAAGCGGAGCCTGCAGGCTCAAAAGGTATCCATTTGAACCTTTTTGCCCCAGGGAACAAACTGTGAAAGTTTGGGCAAGAAATATGGTACTGGGAGGAAGCCGTGGCAGAAATAAAAATCACTTCACAAAGAGCTCACAGGCACTCACTGCAACTAAAGCAGCTCCAGTCACCTCACAAGATACAGCATCAGGGCGCTCTCACAGACAGAAAATGTCACAGCAAGACTCTCCATTTGAGTCAGATACAGAACAAATCCTCTCACAAACTTCTCCACAAGCCTCCTCAGCATCCCCAGTAATATTATTACAATTTGAAAAGATGCTTCATAAGGCTTTAAAACACACCTCAGACCAAATAACAAACAGCCTAACCAAAGAAATAAGAGAGCTGGGAAACCGCACCGCAGCCTTAGAAATAAAAATTGATGAAATTGAAATTACAACCCAAGAAAATATAACAGAATTGGAACAATTAAAAGAAGAGAATTTAATACTTCAAACTAAGCTCGAAGATTACGAAAATAGAACCAGACGTTCAAACTTGCGCATAAGGGGAATACCTGAAACTGTGACAGACCTGCAATCTACTATTACTGCTCTATTACAAGAACTAAAGCCAGATATCCCTATTGAACGTTTAGAACTGGACAGAGTACACAGAGCCCTCACAGCCAAAAAGAAAGACGGACCCCCACATGATATAATCACAAAATTTCATTATTACAGAACGAAAGAACAAATACTAATTGCTGCAAGAGAAAAAAAGGAACTTAATTTTCAAGGACACAATTATCAAATTTTTGCTGACCTATCCCAACTTACTATTACTAAAAGACGATCCATGAAACCCCAACTAATAGAACTGCAACGCCACAACATTATGTATCAGTGGGGCTTCCCCTTTTTAGTCAGATTTAACTACCAAGGTACAATTTACAGAAGCAGATCAGCAGATGAACTACAACAAACCCTTTTAAAATTAAATCTGACAGAACCCACAAGCAGCAACTCTCCCACACGCAGAAGAATGACATCATCTTCACCTTCAGGCAGCACTCAGAAAATTTCAGAACAAAATGGGAATCATCATTCTCACAAAAGAGGCCGTTATGCCACATCATCCATGGACCAAGAAGATTCAATGGACTGACATCCTAATTCCTAATATCTCTTCATTTATTATACTAAGAGATGGTTCTCTATAAAAAACCTGTATTTATAACTGAATGTAACTGCATTCTGATAGTCACACACTGTGTGGGATCATGTTACATTCCAGTTATATTTCTTATTACTTCTGATTCATATAGCCTTAGAATATATAAGTGAAATGAGGAAATTCTTGTTCAGTTATATATTCTCAGGTAATAACAATAGATTTATTACTTTTTAGGACAAATATGTTCAATAATCCAGAAGTAATGGAAGCTTTTTCTTTCTTTTCTTAAAACAAATATATTAGTACCTAACTAGTTCCTAGAATTATGTTATTGTTTATTTTAATCTGAAGCAATACAATCTCAATTTTATGAGTTAACATATCTAAACAGTTACATATGAATAAAATATGTAATTGTTTACTCTAAAAGGGTTAAAATCCCCAAATAATTCAAATTATCTTCATCAATACCAAAGTTATTAACAGTACCTTTCTAACTGAATTATTTAGCCTAGGGCAAGACTAACCATATACAACCACCCTGGAATAAATAATTTCAACAAAAACTATATTCTGCACTCCAATTAATGAAACATCATTTTGATGTCTTTTGACATAGCACTTCTCTCCTGTAAGCGGAAGGTCCGTGTACCCCCATTAGCCCTCCTCATTCTCCCAACCATATTATGTGGGAGTGTGACGAAGGCACTTATTCCCCTGAGAGAGATATTTATTCTCTTTCACGGGTAAATTGTGATTACTTGCAAAAAATAATTTATACAATGTATCATCTAATCTCATATGTTTTTTTGTTTACTCTTTACTCCAGAATTCACTGGTTTCTTTTCTATCTTTTCATCTCTTCAGTCCACACAGGTTGATCTGCGCAGTCAGCTCTGCATAACAAAAAGTAAGTCAAAACTATTTGATATGTTGCCATGGCACCACTGAATATACTTTCCCTGAATGTTCAGGGAATAAATGTCCCTCAAAAAAGGACCAAAGCCTTCCGTACTTTCCATAACAAGAAGACTCACATAGTATGCCTCCAAGAAACACACTTCACCAAAGATTCTACTCCAAAATATATTTCTCCTTTTTATCAACAAATTTACACGGCTTCTGCCTGTACCAAACAAAGGGGTACTCTAATTGCATTTCACCGATCCACACCATTCACCTTATCTTCAAAAATTAAAGACCCAGAAGGTAGATACCTGATACTCATGTGTTATATAATGGATACAGCAATCACGGTGATTTCCTACTATGCTCCTAACAAACAACCTACACCATTCCTCTCACATATATTACAAGTGATTAATACACACAAAATAGGAACAGTGATAATGTGCGGGGATTCGAACCAGGTCCTCCTCCCATTTCTAGATAAATCACCTTTTACACCATCCAAAATAACCTCTAGATTACCTTTTTCTCAACTTCTTTCCAAATACAATCTGGTAGATTCGTGGAGAGAAAGTAACCCAATGAAAAAGAAATTCACTTATTTCTCGCACCCTCATCAAACCTTCACCAGAATAGATCATATTTTTCTAACAATAGGAATGATACCAGAAATTATTGCATCAGATATAATTCCGATTCCGTGGTCTGACCATAATGCAGTATACACTACTATAGCCTCAGCCATACCAAAAGCGCATGACCCAACGTGGTACTTACCAGACATAATGCTCAAACACCCACTACATCAGATGGCCATTGAACAAGCTTTAAAGGAATACATATCAATTAATAATACAACAGACATTTCCCCAATAACACTGTGGGAAGCTCATAAGCCTGTCTTGCGTGGTACAATACAAAGACAAATGGCACTATTTAAACGGGAACGCAAAAATCTAGCAAAAAAACTAGAACTCAATTTTAATGCAGCCTACATATCATTCCAAGATAATCCATCTCAGAGTACAAAATCTCATCTGGAAAAATCTAGATTGGAATACGATCTATTTCTCACTGAGTCAGTTGATAAATCCCTCAAACGCTCCAAACACAATTTCTACATGAATACAAACAAACCAGGTACATATTTGGCTCGGGCATTAAATTCAACTAACAAATCTTTCAAACCAATACGTTTTTAATTATCAAAAAATGTTTATACTTGTAATCCAGTTAAAATAGTCCATAAATTTCACTCACATCTCGCAACTTTATACAAGACAAACAATGAATTTAATCCTACAGAGGTTGAATCCTTCTTCTCAAAAATAACCTTACCTGAGTTGTCTCAGAATCAAAAAAGCAGTTTGGATGAGCCTATAACTATAGATGAAGTTGCTAACGCCATAAAAGACCTAAAACTTAACAAAAGACCAGGCCCAGACGGCTACTCGGCTTTATACTATAAAACATTCTCAGAAATACTCTCTCCCATTCTCACTGAAACTTTTAACAAACTTCTAGAAGGACATTCTTTTCGGCAAGAAACACTAATGGCAATTGTTTGTATGATCCCAAAACCCCTTTCTGATGATACTTCCTGTGTGAATTATCGGCCTATCTCTCTGTTAAACCTTGATATTAAATTATTAGCAAAAATAATAGCAAAACGCCTCAATAGCATTATAGGAAAATTAATACATAGAGATCAAGTAGGCTTCATGCCAAATAGACAGGCAGGCGATAATATACGCAGGGCAGTGTTATTGGCACATATTGCTAAAAAACGGAAAATCCCTTTATGTTTTCTATCTCTCGATATTAAGAGGGCATTTGACACAGTATCCTGGCAATATATGCAATATTCATTACAAAAATGGGGTTTTGGACCCCACTTTTTAACATGGATCAAAGCATTATATAATAAACCCAAAGCCTATATAAAATACGCTGGATACAAATCTGATGCCTTTAATATCGAAAGAGGTACCCGACAGGGTTGCCCATTATCTCCCTTATTATTTGCCCTTATACTCGAACCCATGGCCCAATAATCAGAACAAACCAAACTATAACTGGCATTGAAGTAGGAGGTAATATACACACAAATTATGTATATTTGCAGACGATATATTACTTTTTCTATCATCACCACAGGTCTCTGGTCCTAACTTAATACCAGCTCTTGATGGATTTGCAGCCCTATCCGGCCTTATGATTAATCCTAAGAAATGCCTAGTGCTTAATATTTCGCTCACAAACATGGAATTGATCCCGGCTAGGGCGGCACTCCCATTCACATGGGCAGAAAAATCAATCCCATATCTTGGAATTCATTTAACAGCATCTCATTCTGACTTATTCTCAACCAATTATCCTCCTATATTAAGACAGATCACAAATCTAATAAAACAATGGTCGCAACTTCCTTTATCCTGGATAGGGAAGATTAATGCAATCAAAATGACTATTCTACCCAAATTACTTTATCTATTCAGAGTCCTCCCTATTCCAATTCCTTCCTATTTTTTGAGAATAGTACAAAAAAGGGGCTCTTCTAAACCACGTATACCTATACACACACTACATCTTCCCAAAAATAAAGGAGGCCTGGGATACCCTAATTTTACTAACTACTACAGAGCAGCACATTTGGCCAGTCTGTCCAAATACCATGCAAAACAGGAAATCCCATTATGGGTATTTATAGAGGCTTCAGAAAATGACCCTCTATTAATATCAAACTTGTTATGGCTTGATCCTAAAGACCGCTTTAAAATTCATAATCCCATAACTAAACACTTCTTATCTCTCTGGGATAAACTAAAAACCAAATATCAGTTACAATCTCCACACAATCCTCTCCTTTCTTTTATCAGAAATCCGGCCTTTTATCCAGCATGGATCTACCCAAATTCTTTTAAAGCTTGGACAACATTAGGGATGAGCTTCGTGTTCGAGTCGAACCCATGTTCGACTCGAACATCGGCTGTTCGCCCGTTCGCCGAATTGCGAACGATATGGGCCGTTCGCGCTAAATTCGTGTGGCGCGTCACGGCCCATAATTCACTGCGGCATCGCAGTGCATTGCTGGCTGATGATTGGCCAAGCATGCACTATGACCCGCATGCTTGGCCAATCACAGCGCCGTCAGTAGAGAGAGCTGTAATTGGCCAAAGCCAGGGTTGCTTTGGCCAATTATGGCTCAGGGGATTTAGTACACACCCCACACTATATAAGGCCGCCTGCACGGCGGCCCTGTGTAGTGTGTGTTCCGGTGTGCTGAGAGATAGAGAGAGAGAGAGACAGTGTCATTTGATTTGAGTTAGATAGATTAGGCAGAACAGTCAGTCAGTTAGCTGCACTTACAGTGTATTGTGTATATATATGCATCCCAGGTGTTGCATATATATATATATATATACTGTATTCAGTTTAGCTAGATCCGTTCCTGTTATCTTCTATCTAGACTATTTACATTTAATGCAGTGCATCCTGCTCACAGTGTTCAGCTAGATCCGTTCCTGCTATTTACATTTAGTGCAGTGCGTCCTGCTCACAGTGTTCAGCTAGATCCGTTCCTGTTATCTTCTAGACTATTTACATTTAGTGCAGTGCGTCCTGCTCACAGTGTTCAGCTAGATCCGTTCCTGTTATCTTCTAGACTATTTACATTTAGTGCAGTGCGTCCTGCTCACAGTGTTCAGCTAGATCCGTTCCTGCTATTTACATTTAGTGCAGTGCGTCCTGCTCACAGTGTTCAGCTAGATCCGTTCCTGCTATTTACATTTAGTGCAGTGCGTCCTGCTCACAGTGTTCAGCTAGATCCGTTCCTGCTATTTACATTTAGTGCAGTGCGTCCTGCTCACAGTGTTCAGCTAGATCCGTTCCTGTTATTTACATTTAGTGCAGTGCGTCCTGCTCACAGTGTTCAGCTAGATCCGTTCCTGCTATTTACATTTAGTGCAGTGCGTCCTGCTCACAGTGTTCAGCTAGATCCGTTCCTGCTATTTACATTTAGTGCAGTGCGTCCTGCTCACAGTGTTCAGCTAGATCCGTTCCTGCTATTTACATTTAGTGCAGTGCGTCCTGCTCACAGTGTTCAGCTAGATCCGTTCCTGTTATCTTCTAGACTATTTACATTTAGTGCAGTGCGTCCTGCTCACAGTGTTCAGCTAGATCCGTTCCTGCTATTTACATTTAGTGCAGTGCGTCCTGCTCACAGTGTTCAGCTAGATCCGTTCCTGCTATTTACATTTAGTGCAGTGCGTCCTGCTCACAGTGTTCAGCTAGAGCCGTTCCTGCTATTTACATTTAGTGCAGTGCGTCCTGCTCACAGTGTTCAGCTAGATCCGTTCCTGTTATCTTCTAGACTATTTACATTTAGTGCAGTGCGTCCTGCTCACAGTGTTCAGCTAGATCCGTTCCTGTTATCTTCTAGACTATTTACATTTAGTGCAGTGCGTCCTGCTCACAGTGTTCAGCTAGATCCGTTCCTGTTATCTTCTAGACTATTTACATTTAGTGCAGTGCGTTCTGCTCACAGTGTTCAGCTAGATCCGTTCCTGTTATCTTCCTACTGACAGGCAGGCTTGTCTGGTTACAGTATATAAAGCTACCTGAAGAAAATTACAGGTGTTCTATTTGATCCTATTAGTACCACGGTCAGGCAGCTAGACTATTTACATTTAGTACAGTGCGTCCTGCTCACAGTGTTCAGCTAGATCCGTTCCTGTTATCTTCCTACTGACAGGCAGGCTTGTCTGGTTACAGTATATAAAGCTACCTGAAGAAAATTACAGGTGTTCTATTTGATCCTATTAGTACCACGGTCAGGCAGCTAGACTATTTACATTTAGTACAGTGCGTCCTGCTCACAGTGTACAGCTAGATCCGTTCCTGTTATCTTCCTACTGACAGGCAGGCTTGTCTGGTTACAGTATATAAAGCTACCTGAAGAAAATTACAGGTGTTCTATTTGATCCTATTAGTACCACGGTCAGGCAGCTAGACTATTTACATTTAGTACAGTGCGTCCTGCTCACAGTGTTCAGCTAGATCCGTTCCTGTTATCTTCCTACTGACAGGCAGGCTTGTCTGGTTACAGTATATAAAGCTACCTGAAGAAAATTACAGGTGTTCTATCCCAGCTTAGTGCAGCTACAGGCCATTAGTATGTCTGGAAGGCCAAGAAGGAGAGGCAGACAGTCACAAGCCAATAAGAGAGGGCAAGCAGGCTCTGTGTCTAGTGCTGGTCGTGGAGACGGTGCATCCTCATCAGCACGTGGCCATGGGACACGCTTGGCCTTTTTTTCGGCAGCTGGCCGTGTTGAGCCGCAACATGCGGAAGACTTGGTCGAGTGGATGACCAAGCCGTCCTCATCCTCCTCATCCTCTCTCACCCATGCCCAGGGTGCTTTGTCTGGCAAAGCAGCGGCCTCTTCCCTCAGCTCAATGTCATCAGTGACTCCTTCCCTAGCTCCACCATGTCCTCATGAGGATTCCCTCGAACTGTTTGACCACAGTGTTGGGTACATGCTCCAGGAGGATGCCCAGCGTTTGGAAGGCTCTGATGACGATACTGAGCTCGATGAAGGCAGTAACATGAGCACGGACAGAGGGGGTGCCCAAGAAGGACAGCAATCTGGCAGTCATGCTCCCCCTGCTGCAGCATACTGCCAGGTTTGCTCCAGTGATGAGGAGGGAGGGGATGATGAGGTCACTGACTCAACGTGGGTGCATGATAGGAGAGAGGAGGAGGAGGAGGAGGAGGAGGCGGCGGCACATCACCAACGAGGCAGGATGCCCTCCAGGGGCCAGCCTAAGGGCAGCACATTGACTGCATCACACCCCAAAGCTCCACATGTGCAGGGCGCTGCAGTCTCTGCGCGTTATTCAAAAAGTTCTTTGGTGTGGGCCTTTTTTGAGACGAGTGCATCAGATCGCACCGCTGCTATTTGCAACATATGTCTCAAGCGTATCTCGCGTGGCCAAAACATCTCCCGCTTGGGTACCACATGCTTGACCAGACATATGTTGACCTGCCATGCAGTTCGTTGGCAAGCGTATCTAAAAGACCCACACCAAAGAACAAAGAGGATCTCTCCTTGCTCCTCATCAGCTGAGATTTCCAACCCCACTAGACCTTCAGTCCTCTCTGAGACCTGCAGTGAGAGGAATGAAGGTGTAGAATTAGGTGTGTCACAGCCAAGTACTTGTGGGCAATCTGCTTTTGGTACACCGACGTCAGATTGTACCAGGCAAATTTCCCTGCCCCAGCTGCTGCACCGCCGAAAGAAGTTTGCTCCCAGCCATCCACATGCCCAGCGGTTGAATGCTAGCTTGGCAAAATTGCTAGCACTTCAACTGCTGCCTTTTCAGTTGGTAGACTCTGCCCCCTTCCGTGAGTTTGTGGAATGTGCGGTTCCTCAGTGGCAGGTACCCAAACGCCACTTTTTCTCACGGAAGGCGATTCCGGCTCTCTACCGGCATGTGGAAGGCAATGTCCATGCCTCGCTGGACAGGGCGGTCAGCGGTAAGGTGCATATTACCGCTGACTCATGGTCCAGCAGGCATGGACAGGGACGTTACCTAAGTTTCACGGCGCATTGGGTGACTCTGCTGGCAGCTGGGAAGGATGCAGGACAAGGTGCAGTAGTGTTGGAGGTTGTTCCGCCACCACGCCTCCAAAATGCTGATTGTGACACACCTCTCTCCTCCACCCCCTCCTCTTCTTCTTCCTCCATGGCCTCTTCCTCGGAACCAGCGGTGCTCCGTAGGCGTTCAAGGGGCTACGCAAGTACGCAGGCCAAAAGATGCCATGCGGTGCTTGAGCTGGTGTGCTTGGGGGACAGGAGCCACACTGGGGCAGAGGTTCTGTCAGCTCTGCAGGGGCAGGTTCAGAGGTGGTTGACGCCACGCCAACTTAAGGCAGGAATGGTGGTTTGCGACAATGGCACCAACCTCCTCTCTGCCCTCCGACAGGGACAAATGACCCATGTGCCCTGTTTGGCTCACGTCCTTAACTTGGTGGTGCAGCGGTTCTTGGCCAGGTACCCGGGCTTACAGGATGTCCTGAGGCAGGCCAGGAAAGTCTGTGTGCATTTCCGCCGATCATATAATGCCAGTGCTCGGCTGACGGACCTCCAAAAGGAGTTTAACCTGCCCAAGAACCGCCTAATCTGTGACATGCCCACCAGGTGGAACTCAACGTTGGCCATGCTGCAGCGGCTGCACACGCAGCAGAGGGCCATCAATGAGTACCTGTGCGACTATGGCACCAGGACAGGGTCAGGGGAGCTTGGTTTTTTTTCCCCACGCCAGTGGGCCATGATCAGGGATGCATGCACTGTCCTGTCACCATTCGAGGAGGCCACGAGGATGGTGAGCAGTGACAGTGCATGCATCAGTGACACTGTCCCCCTTGTCCACCTGTTGGAGCACACGCTGCGTGGAATAATGGACAGGGCACTTGAGGCAGAACAGAGGCAGGAAGAGGAGGACTTCCTTAGCTCTCAAGGCCCCCTTTATCCAGACAGTGTTCCTGCGTGCCCGCCGATCACACAGGAAGAGGACGAGGAGGAAGAGGAGGAGGAGGAGGAGGAAGATTGTGTCAGTATGGAGGTGGAGCCTGGCACTCAGCATCAGCAGCAGTCTTTAAGGGATCAGTCCCAAGAAACACATGGACTTGTACGTGGCTGGGAGGAGGTGGCTGCGGACCATGTCGTTCTTAGTGACCCAGAGGACTCCGGACCAAATGCCTCAGCAAACCTACGCTGCATGGCCTCCCTGATCCTGCAAAGCCTGCGTAAGGATCCTCGTATTCGTGGTATCAAGGAGAAGGACCAATACTGGCTGGCAACCCTCCTTGATCCACGTTACAAGGGTAAGGTTGCGGACCTTATCTTGCCATCGCAGAGGGAGCAGAGGATGAAACATCTTCGGGAGGCCTTGCAGAAAGGTCTGTGCAACGCGTTCCCAGAGACTGGGAGGTTACAAACTCCTGTTTCTGGACAACGTGTTGCTGAGGCTTCGGTCAGTCAAAGAAGGAGCGGTGGAGAAGGTGGCCGTCTGACCGATGCGTTCAGACAATTTTTTGGTCCGCAGCCCCAAGGTATGATCGGTTCCAGCAACCATCGCCAGCGTCTGTTTTACATGGTGCAGGAATACCTAGGGGCAAGATCAGACTTGGACACCTTTCCCACCGAAAATCCTCTGGGTTACTGGGTCTTGAGGATGGATCACTGGCCAGAGCTTGCACAGTATGCAATTGAGCTACTGGCCTGTCCTGCATCCAGCGTTCTTTCGGAACGCACATTCAGTGCTGCTGGAGGCGTGGTAACCGATCACAGGGTGCGTCTGTCCACCGACTCGGTCGATCGGCTGACCTTCATAAAAATGAATGAGTCTTGGATCACCACCAGCTACCAAGCACCTGATGCTGATGTAACCGAATAATTTTTTTTGAAATCTCAGATCCCTTCAAAGACTGCCTATGCTGATGCTGAGTGACTATCCCTGAGTAATTATCCTCTTCCTCCTCAATCATCATGCTGATAGCTTGTAAGAACATTTTTGGTTCTGGGCGCCACCACCAGTGCCTAAGGCACAATTTTTCAGCCCCTGTTTAACAGGGGCGTGTAATTACAATTTTTGATGTAATACTTTGCAGCAGGGCTCGTTCCTGCATTCCAACTAGAGTGTCTGTGAGGGGTTGCAGTGTTGTGGCACCAGCACCAGTGCCTAAGGCCCAATTTTTCTGCCCCTGTCTAACAGGGGCGTGTAATTACAATTTTTGATGCAATACTTTGCAGCAGGGCTCGTTCCTGCGTTCCAACTAGAGTGTCTGTGAGGGGTTGCAGTGTTGTGGCACCAGCACCAGTGCCTAAGGCCCAATTTTTCTGCCCCTGTCTAACAGGGGCGTGTAATTACAATTTTTGATGCAATACTTTGCAGCAGGGCTCGTTCCTGCGTTCCAACTAGAGTGTCTGTGAGGGGTTGCAGTGTTGTGGCACCAGCACCAGTGCCTAAGGCCCAATTTTTCTGCCCCTGTCTAACAGGGGCGTGTAATTACAATTTTTGAAGCAATACTTTGCAGCAGGGCTCGTTCCTGCGTTCCAACTAGAGTGTCTGTGAGGGGTTGCAGTGTTGTGGCACCAGCACCAGTGCCTAAGGCCTAATTTTTCAGCTCCTGTTCAACAGGGGCATGTAATTACAATTCTTGATCTAATATTTCACAGCAGGGCCCTGTGAGGGCTTACAGTGTTGTGGCCACAGCAACACCTAAGGCCCAAATTTCTGCTGAGTATATAGGGCAGGACCCTACTTTCAAACATCTAACTTACAAACGACTCCTACTTGCAAACGGAAGGAGACAACAGGAAGTGAGATGAAATCTACCCCTAGGAAGGGAAATTCTCTCCTGTAAGAGTTAATATGGGAAAACAATTTCTCCTTTCCACTGATGCTTTCCAATCCTTGTTCCACAAAAAAACCCAAATTTTCAAAAAACATTTTTCATTGGGACAAAAAAGTGAGGTGAAATCTTCTGAAGAGGAGGAAAGACAGCAAAACAAATGTCACAGGGGTGATAACCCTTCCCTATGTTTTCCAAAAAGCTTAGAAAAGATTTTTTGGCTGGAGCTAAACACGTTAAAAATGTTCAAAATTACAAACAGATTCTACTTAACAACAAACCTACAGTCCCTGTCTTGTTTGCACCGCCTGTATACTGCTGTTCAGAGTATATAGGGCCTGGTGGCCCCACACCTTTCCTTATTTTAATTTGGGTGCGGGGTTCCCCTTAATATCCATACAAGACCCAAAGGGCCTGGTAATGGACTGGGGGGTACCCATGCCGTTTGTCTCACTGATTTTCATCCATATTGCCATGACCCGACATGACATTAAACCCGCAAGCAGTTTTAAATGAGATTTTTTCCTTTAAAAGTGACATTTGGTGCAGGGACTGTTCTAAACATGGGAAACACGCGTCACTTTACAGGCATACTATAGACACCCCCCAGGTACGATATTTAAAGGAATATTTCACTTTTTTTTTTACTTTAAGCATCATTAAAATCACTGCTCCCGAAAAAACGGCCGTTTTTAAAAGTTTTTTTTGCATTGATACATGTCCCCTGGGGTAGGACCCGGGTCCCCAAACCCTTTTTAGGACAATACCATGCAAATTAGCCTTTAAAATGAGCACTTTTGATTTCGAACGTTCGAGTCCCATAGACGTCAATGGGGTTCTAACGTTCGTGCGAACTTTCGGTCCGTTTGCGGGTTCTGGTGCGAACCGAACCGGGGGGTGTTTCGGCTCATCCCTAGACAACATCAGGCATTCAGACACTAAATGACTTCATAGCATCTAAATCATTCCTTTCATTCCCATCGCTTAGAGAAAAATATGATCTACCAAACTCTGAGATATTTAGATATCTCCAAATCAAAAATTTCTATACACCATTCCTAAAGGGGGATACACCATTATCCCAATTATCCATTTTTGAATCAATCTGTACAAAAGATCCATTTGCTAAAGGTACAATTTCATCACTTTATAATCAATTATATGGAGTAGTAAATCTTAATAGACCCTCTTACGTTCAGAGGTGGGAGGAGGACCTGGGACGAACTTTAGAAGACACGGACTGGTCTAACATATGGCTCACATCTAAGTCATCCTCACCCAACATCTTAGCACTGGAGACAAATTATAAAGTCCTAACTCGCTGGTACCTTGTACCCGCTAGAGTGGCAAAATATTCACCTAATACCTCAGCTCTTTGTTTTCGAGGATGCCCAGAAATAGGCACACATTTACACATATGGTGGACGTGCCCAGTAATCCAAACCTTCTGGAAGGAAGTCTTCGTGATTGCATCTAAAATATTTAAAAAAAATAATACAACCAGATCCATATATAACTTTACTTAATCTAAAACCGCAATTCAAACTTATGATCCAACTAACAACGGCTGCAAAACAAACAGTGGCCAAAGCATGGAAATCTCCTACGTTGGTACTAGCAGAAACAATTCACAGAATGAATAATACAATGTCCCATGCTAAGATGGTAGCCATCGATCAAAATCAAATTCCAAAATTTGAAAAACTTTGGCATCCTTGGATAAAGCAACAATTCCTGTCAAATTTCAATGACTCTGTCCTGTTGCCATGGTAACAGATTAAATGACTTACAGAGACACCCATTCTAAGGCTTCAAAGAGAACTAAAAAGAATAATAAACTGACGAGCGGGACAACCTTGTGGACCATACCTCTGCCTTTCTACCCTTTTTCTTCTTTCTCTTTCCTTTTCTCCACCTTACGATTAAAGCTCATTATCAGAATTTATTTGACCTATATACACTCTACCTGTAAACAATATATATAGTAGGTATAAATCATTTAAATACCTACAAAAGTAACTAAGGAAATTATATATATCTTTAATTTAGGTTTACGTGAACCCAATGTTTAATATTTGAAATTTCATGATATTTACCTATATAATCCCTACTGTAAAACAATGAGCTTACTTTATAGATCCTTGTAAACTTACTTTATGTATCTTTATAATATTGTATACTCAATAAACTTCTTTTGACAAGGAAAAGCTAAAGTTAGCCTACTATCTACAAAATATTAGCAACCATAGTGTAAATTGAATTTGCATACATGCCCTTACAAATCAAAATTCTGATTGTTATATGTTGCTACATTATGCATAAATATCTCCCACCTCCCAGCAAATAGTGTGCACAGTGTTTGGTGGTGTCCTTGCAAAAATCAAGCAAATCACATGCCCACTACAATTAGCCAAAAAATGATAATCAAAATTAATATTTGCCACTTTGCTAGTGTTTCAAAAGTTGCTCTCATTATTTCTGCTTTCTTTGGGGAATAGGATATGGAGACCTCAACATGGGGACAAGATGCCTTAGAATTGGAGGCTTTGCTGCAAAGCTCATTTTCTCCATATTAAGGGTATAGGGGTGAAATCCACACAATCTGTCCCCCAAAATAGATGTGTGGGTTCCTGCTGGGGACTTACCAGAATCTGGAATCCCTTTAGGATAAGGCAGCCCTCAGGTATCCAGTGCTCCCCCAGGGGAGCGATAATGGAGTACATAGTAGCCCTTGCTACTGATTTCTACCCAAACTGTGAAGTTTAAACACCTGCAACACCTTTATTTTAAAATAAAAGAAGACAATGTCCTGCAATGTAAATCCAACACCAGTCAGGTTTTCCAGAATAATCATAATGATGACCTGCTGCCTGGCAATGTTGACTCACTGACATGACAACACTCTCCTGATTGTATTCACTTTTTGCAATACTGTCTGAAAATTACAGGTCCCCGGCTGAATGCCCTACAGTACATAAACAAGCAATCCTGGTTGACGTCATGGACTAAATATGAGTATTAGGGTTATGGTTATTTTATTTTCCAGTTATATATCTGCCTCCATTTCCATAATATGAATTTGTTCCTTGAACCCTGATCAAAAAGGGTTGCGTTTCTACAGACACAAAAGCATGAGAACCAAGGGAACTGTCTATCACTTCATTTAGACATGGATACACTGCTTAGCATGTACAAAAAGGCAATAAGCTAAGTGTTTTGTATTAAATCTGTTTTACTTTGCAATGCATTAGTGGAAGCATATAAATGCACATTTTTTATGAACATGCAGATTAGTTTACAGTAAAACACAACAAATAACACGACATCCAAAAGCATGTTAAAACTGTTTCTATAAGAAAACATTTTAACAGACCTGTGGAGGGAACTGCGTCCCAATTTGGTCAGGGTACATGACATAAGCAGCTTGCGTGTAGGCATAGCTTTTGAAGCGAGGTTTAGGAGGAGGTGAAGGGGTGTGCACACGTCCCTGTGCTACATTGACAGTGATCTAAGAAGAAGAGAGGACAAAAGTCACATACAGTTGGTTAATAGATTATTTTTTTAGTTCTAATTCATCTGACATATTTTTACTTTAAACATCAACATATTAAAGTATTATTCTGCCTTGTTACTTATGGCCCTTATTATTTCCCACTTAAGTGTAAAAACTCCTAGAAAAAGAAGTCCCCTAGATTGTTTTGTCCCCATTGGGGAACAAGCACCAATGCCAACATTAAAACCAATCAATCAATATCCCTCACTACAGGATTGTCAGCTCTCCCTAACAGTTCCAACACAGAGACAATATGGCTACTGTGAGCCCATCCTTCTATCCAAAAGAGACTGGGTTCTCAAATCCTTAAAATTATGGGCTTCTGTAACCAAACTCACCTGGGGAAAACTATATGCACTACATCATAGGTTGTTTTTTTAATTCTGGTGGCGAACCTGTGAACTTTTCATCTAACAGTTCAGGATCCTTGAACTTGGGGAATCCCAGGGATTCACCTCACCCTGAATCCATGGTGGCAGCAAAACCAAACCTCATCACTAGTTGCTGCTTACAGTTTATTTCAGACATTATTCCAGAGAAGAGGGCAGATGCACCTGACACTACTTAGTGGGGGAGAAAAATAGTGTTTGGTAAAAGTTTTCAAATCTGTCCAATCATTAGTACAACCCAGTGGCAGTGGACATGTGCTGGACTCATAGACCTGAGATTGTGACCTGATTCAGAATTCAGATTCTGCAGGGGGTCTATGCCTGGAAGTGGGTGCAAATACCTGTCTTATACAGGTATCTGCAGCCCCCTCCCCTCTGAAAGGTGCCAAATGTGACACCGGAGGGGGGGAGGCTCCGAAAAGCGGAAGTTCCATTTTTGTGTGGATCTCCACTTTAACTTAAATAAAAGAGTGCCAGCTTTAAAAAAACTTTGAAAAAAAAACTGCGTGGAGGCACCCCTCAATTCATACCAGGCCCTTCAGGTCTGGTATGGATTTTAAGGGGAACCCCACACCAAAATTATTAAAAAAATGGTGTGGGACCCCCAAAATTCATACCAGACCCTTATCTGAGTATGCAACCAGACAGGCTGCAGTATACAGAACAGGTAGAACCTGAATAATCAGAAGGGAAGGAGATGAATGAAAATGAAAGAGGGGAAGAAGAGCTCAGAAAGCACACAGAGACCTTTCCTGACTAGGAAAGGTGGAAAAATACACTGATCAGCCATAACTTTATGACCACCCACCATAAACCGTCTAGGCATGGATAGCACTAGACCTTTGAAGGAATGCTGTGGTATCTAGCACCAAGCCATCAGTAGCAGATCCTTTAAGTAGTGTAAGTTTCAAGGTGGGGCCTAAATGGATTGGACTTATGGACTTATATCTCCAGCACATCCCACAGATGCTCAATTAGACTGAGATCTGGAGAATGTGTTGTTGTGTTCCTCAAACCATGAATGAATTCATAAGATCAGGCTACCTTCCTCCATTGTTCCATGGTCCAGTTCTGACTATAGACATGGGTCAGCATGGGCATCCTGGCTGGTCTGTGGCTACGCAGCCCCATACGCAACAAACTGTGATTCACTCTGTTTTCTATTGAAACCATTACCTTTTTTAGCTATTCTATTGGACCTGACTACATTGGCCAGCCTTCACTCCCTATTCCTATTAATGAGCCTAGGCCGACCATGACCCTTTCACCAGTTAGCCATATCTCCTTCCCTGGACCACTTTTGGTAGGTCCTGACACCACAGACTGGGAACATCTCGAAAGAGCTGCAGTCTTGGAATTACTCTGAGCCTGTCGTAAAGGCATTACAGTTTGGCCCTTGTTGAAATTGCTCAAATCTTTACGCTTGTCGATTTTTTCTGCTTTCAACACATCAACTTCAGGAACAACATATTTACTTACTGCCTATTTTATCCCACCCACTTTCAGATGTCATTGTAATGAGATAATCAATGTTATTTACTTTACCTGTCAGTGGTCATAATATTATGGCTGGTCAGTGTATATTAGAAAAAAGCATACCATGAGTAGGCATGAGAGGTGAAAAATAATGGCATAAATCAGTAAACATAATGATATAAAAGTAATAACAAATTTCATGAACAAAAAATGGTCACGGTAAGTTGGACAATGGGGAGCCCCCAGTAAATTCAACATCCTATCACATCCCCAAGGCTCAGGAGACAGTCACATAATAACATGATTTATAAATGATAAATTATGTATAAAGGCAGGAGTGGAGTGTCCGTAAATGTTCATGAAAAAAGGGAAAACTCAGTGGATCAGGGTTAGTGCATACAGATTATATAACACATCATACCCACTATTGGTGAAAGTGACAAAAAAGCCCAGCAGTTTAATCATGCTCCTTGGTGCTAGGGGGTCAAGATTAAAGATCCACCAACATTTCCATTGTCTTATGCCAGTCACCTGCTCTTGGTGGAACCAGAACATGTTTGATGATTATGCATTTTAACTTAGATATAGAATGTTTATGTATGAGAAAATGTCAGGCCATTGGCTGGTTGCTATCTCCTGAAGACATGGCTTGTCTAAAGGTCTTTTTGTGGTTCTAAAATCATTCCTTAAAAGTAGCAATGGTCTTTCCCATATAGTAGAGATGGCAAGGACGAATAAGCATATAGACAACAAAATTTGAGATGCAGATGAATCTGTGTTTATAGAGACATGTTTCTTGAATTGGGGGTGGGACCTACCATCATATGCCTACAGGGGGCCCAATCAGGACAATGATAGCATCCAGGCCTGCTAGTGGTAAGCCAGGTCAACCAAGGGCTAGGAAGAGTGAAGTCAGTCCTCCTTAATAAATCATAAAAGGAAAGCACCCTACAGTAGCTCATGGTGGGCGGGGGACAGTTGGCTGTGATGAGGGTCTAGTCGCTGAAGATAAAGGGCTAGCATGACTCAATAATTTCTTTGGACACCCAGCTGCCCATTGAGAAACAGGTGAGAAAAAAGTCTGTTCAGGAGAGCAACCCTCTGGATTGAGGTTATTGAGATGGATTTTGTTGGAGAAGTAAATCCATGGGGTATCCACACTCCATAAGGTGATTAGCCATTTCATTGAGTTGTGTCTAGTGACTGAAGGATCACATTTACTCCTTACGACCCTGAGCATTTGGGCATAGGGGATACCCAGGATTAATGCTGTGGGGTGAGCGATCTGTACATGTAGAAATTAGTTGCTTCCACAGACCAGCTGGAATATTTCTCATGCAATTCACCAGTGTCTATTGAGGCACTGGAGATTTTAAGCATTTGGTGCAATTTTGTTTTTACAAATAAATTTGCGGTTTTACCATATGCAAGGTTTTTTTACCTTTCTTCCTCTATGGTTATTGTGTTGAATGCATAGTCATTAAGTAATGCTGCTGTGCGGAAAGAAGAGCAACAGGAGAAGCTACTATATTTCTGAATTTATGCGCTTTTTGCTTGTCTTATAAAAGATACCAGCTATTTGGTCTGGTGAGTTTCTGAGTACCTGGTGGTGGTGATTACTTTGGTGGTTTACTGAAAAAAGCAGTTCATGTGAGATATTATCCATGGATTCCATACGATTTAGGCACTTTATGAAGGAACGTTTTTCATATTGGACATTTAATCTGTAAAGGAATATTTGTTTATATTTTTTGGACATGTGTTATAAATTATTTACATATTCTTGAACTTAAATAGCATGTCACTTTTGTTTTTAATTTGCACTTGGTAACAATTAGGGTAATAACACATAGCAGTGCATAATTTGATTTGTAAATAGCGCTGTTCCATTTTTAATTTAGCTCTGTGCAGTGGGCTTATGGAATAGTCCGGTACCAAGCATCTCTTGAGCTTCAGCACCCACCTTAAAGATATTGAGGTTCAAGAAATGTATGTCCATATCATACATGGTCAGTGTTAGTTTGATGGGGCAATCCAACATGTTAAGCTTCTAAACTCTTAACAAAAGGTCATCTGTACTTCCAGGCCAGATAAGGATCAAGTCATTTATACATTGTCAGAACAAAGACAACATGCCAGACTAATGTGAGTAAGAGAATTTGATGTAATTTTTTTGTACTATTCTATGAAGATGTTGGTGAAGGAGGGTGTTACATTAGAACCCATAGCTGTTCCAGAAGAATGGAGGTAAAAGTTGGTTTTCAATTTTGAAGTAACTTAAAGTGAGGATACATTACAGTATATCTAGCAAAATAGATGTCAGAGGGTGTCCATGCTATAGGGACAAGAGTGTCTCATGAATGGCTTGTAGCCCTGCATATTGGGATGACAGTGTACAGTATAAACTACTTACATCAAGTGTAGCGAGACTACTATCAGATGAAATAGTAGACATGTGCAATTCGTTTTGGTCCAAATAAAAATTTGGATAAATTTTTGGTTATTCTGATATTCAGATGTATCCAAATCTCCAAATGAAATAGTAATGAATTTTGGATTGGTCAAAAAATGATCAACCGATTCAAACTCTGTGTGAAGAATATCTGGTTATTAACCACTTGCCGACCGCCGCACTCCAATTTTCTATTGGCAGAATGGCACAGGCAGGCAAAAGGGTGTACCTGAATTTGCTGCCTAGAGGGCGCACATGTGCCCGCAGGTCCCGCAAACGTGATGTTGGCTGGCAGTGCGCGATTGCGGCGAGGAGAGGCAGAACGGGGAGATGCCTATTTAAACAAGGCATTTCCATGTTCTGCCTAGCAACATGACAGGAATCTACTGCTCCCTGTCATCGAGAGCAGTGATCTCTGTAGTGAGCCCATCTCCCCTACACATAGAACACATCCAGGGAACACACTTAACCCCTTGATTGCCCCCTAGTGTTTAACCCCTTCCCTGCCAGTATCATTTATACAGTAATCAGTGGCTATTTGTAGCTCTGATCGCTGTATAAATGTCAATGGTCCCAAAATAGTGTCAAAAGTGTCCGATCTGTTAGCCATAATGTCACAGTCCCAATAAAAATCACAGATCACCGCCATTACTAATAAAACAAATTAATAATAAAAATGCCAGAAATCTATCCCCTGTTTTGTAGATGCTGTAACTTTTCAAGTTGTTATGGATTATTATACAGGATTTATATAGCGCCAATAGTTTGTGCAAAGTTTTACAATTTAAAGGGAGACAATACAACAACAATACAATTCAATATTGGATGGTTAGAAGGGCCCTTCTCCTGTAAGCTTACAATTTAATAGGGAGGGGCTGGTAAAACAAAAGGTAGCAGTTAGTGTTTTGTTGTTTATTTGTTGGGCGATTGAAAGCCAGTTGAGGGATTGGAAGTGAGGGGTGATGGACATTGAACAGTTTGTAAGGTGTATGAGTGTGGAAGCAGCATTCATGTTAGACTGAATAGGGGATAGCTTGCGGAGAGGTAGGCCAATGAGGAGGGAGTTACAATAGTAACAGCGAGCGATAACAAGGGAGTGAATAAGTTGCTTAGTGGTTTCAATGGTTAAAAAAGGGCATATTTTGGAGATGTTACAGAGGTGAAGTCTGCAAGATTTGTACAGGGATTGGATTTGGGGTTAAAAGGACAGGTCAGAATCCAAGATTACACAGAGCACCCTGGCATGAGGGGAGGGACAGATTGTTGTATTATTGATCTTGATGGAGAAGTCAGGGGAAGGGGCATGGGCTCGGGGAAAAAAATTAAGAGCTCAGTTTTAGAAAGATTGAGTTGGAGGAAGTGGTGTGACATCTATGCTAATATGTCAGTTGATAAGTTAGTAATGTGAGGGGAGACTGAAGGAGTGAGGCGAGAAGTAGAGAGATAGATTTGTGTGTCCTCAGCATAGAGGTGATACTGGAAGCCATGGGAGTTTAGCAAATGACCAAGGGAGGAGGTGTAAATGGAGAAGAGGAGGGGTCCGAGAACAGAACCTTGAGGTACCTCTACAGAAAGAGGAAGTGGAAAGGAGGAAACAGAGTTATAGGTAACACTGAAAGAGTCCTGTGAAAGGTAGGAGGAGAACCAGGAGAGAGTAGAGTATTGAAGGCCAAGAGAGTGGAGTTTTTTGAGAAGGAGGGGATAGTCAACAATATCAAAGGCTGCAGAAAGGTCTAGTAGCATGGGTTTGGAGTAATGGCTATTGGTTTTAGCAGTTAGCAGTTAGTAGATCATTAGTGAGTTCCAGAAAGGCAATTTCAGTGGAGTCTAGTAAATGAAGAAGGTTGTTGTCAGTGAGGTAAGAGCTCAGACGGTTGTAGACTAAGCGTTCTTAAAGATGAAGTAAACCCTGATGAGTTTACTTCCTCTTTGTTTCCCTGCAAAGGTAAAGCATAATGGGCTACTATGCATCGCCATTTTTTTTTAATTCTGACGCAGGGTTCCTCTTAAAATCCATACCAGACCTGAAGGACCTGGTATTGATTTTGGGGAGACCCCTATGCCATTTAGAAAAAAAAATTGGTGCAGGGTTCCCCTTAATATCCATACCAGACCTGAAATGGCCTGGTATGGATTTGGGGAGGAGGCACGCATTTTTCTAAAAATATTGGTGAGGGATTCCACTTAATATTCATACCAGACCCAAAGGGCCTGGTAATGGACTGGGGGACCCAAGCCTTTTTTTATTGTATATTTATTATGTTTTTCACTGAATTACAGGAAAGGAAAAACAGAAAGCAGATTATGAGAATAGCAATCAGCAAAATTGAAATAAGTCTTATACATAGGATATAAAATCGGACATACAATAATACATATATGAAAGCATTATAGAACTTCAAAATAGTTCAGGAGAGGGAAGGTAAGGAGGAGGGGGGTGGACCAAGAGAGCAGACATAACAAACAGGCATCAAAATATTACACAAACAAGAATTGTTACTGTATCAGTAAGGTTCCAAGAGTACCTAAACTGAGAAACTAAGGCACTCTGAGGAAGCTTAACTAAAGGAGGGGGGGGGAGAGACACCATGGAAAGATGATATAAAGAGTTAGGAAGTCTGAGAAAACAAGATTGGCAAAGTAACATGGAAGGAAGCTGATCATATAGGGTGTAATGGTTTGGCGCCAGGGTTAAGCTCAGAATGATCCCATAAATCCCAAATTTTAGAAAACTGAGGAAGTGAGTCAAGAACTACCGCTGTAAGGTGTTCCATTCTACAGATCTGCTCCAATATCTACAAAACTTGTGAGAGAGTAGGTGGGGAGTAGGGATGAGCCGAACACCCCCCGGTTCAGTTCGCACCAGAACTTGTGAACGGACCAAAAATTTGCACGAACGTTAGAACCCCATTGACGTCTATGGGACTCAAACGTTCGAAATCAAAAGTGCTCATTTTAAAGGCTAATTTGCATGGTATTGTCCTAAAAAGGGTTTGGGGCCCCGTGTCCTGCCCCAGGGGACATGTATCAATGCAAAAAAAAGTTTTAAAAACTGCAGTTTTTTCGGAGCAGTGATTTTAATGATGCTTAAAGTAAAAAAAAAAAAGTGAAATATTCCTTTAAATATCATACCTGGGAGGTGTCTATAGTATGCCTGTAAAGTGGCGCATGTTTCCCGTGCTTAGAACAGTCACTGCACAAAATGACATTTTTAAAGTAATAAAAGTAATTTAAAACTGCTTGCGGCTTTAATGTAATGTCGGGTCCTGGCAATATGGATGAAAATCAGTGAGACAAACGGCATGGGTATCCCCCAGGCCATTACCAGGCCCTTTGGGTCTTGTATGGATATTAAGGGAAACCCTGCACCCAAATTAAAAAAAGAAAGGCGTGGGGCCCCCAGGCCCTATATACTCTGAACAGCAGTATATAGGCAGTGCAAACAAGACAGGGACTGTAGGTTTGTTGTTAAGTGGAATCTGTTTGTAATTTTGAACTGGTACGTTTTTAACGTGTTTAGCTCCAGCCAAAAAATCTATTTTAAGCTTTTTGGAAAACATAGGGAAGGGTTATCACCCCTGTGACGTTTGTTTTGCTGTCTGTGCTCCTCTTCAGAAGATTTCACCTCACTTTTTGTCCCAATGACAAATGTTTTTTGAAAATTTGGGGTTTTTAGTGAAACAAGGATTGGTGATAAAGCATCAGTGTAAAGGAGAGAAGTTTTTCACATATTAACTCTTACAGGAGAGATTTTCCCTTCCTAGGGGTAGATTTCATCTCACTTCCTGTTGTCTCCTTCCCTTTGCAAGTAGGAGTCATTTGTAAGTTGGATTTTTGAAAGTAGGGGCTTGACCTATATACTCAGCAGAAATTTGGGCTTAGGTGTTGTTGTGGCCACAACACTGTAAGCCCTCACAGGGCCCTGCTGTGAAATATTAGATCAAGAATTGTAATTACATGCCCCTGTTGAACAGGGGCAGAAAAATTGGGACTTTGGTGGTGGTGGTGGTGCTGGTGCCACAACACTGTAAGTCCTCACAGTTACTCTTGGTGGGCGCAGAAATGGGCCCTGCTGTGAAATATTACATCAAGAATTCTTTTTTTTTTTTTTTTTTCTGCCCGGTATTTCACGAGAGATTTACCTGTTCCCTAATCCACCCCCCTCAATATTTAACCTGCATCCATCTAGATTATTTATTTGAATAAAGAAAGAAAAAAAAAAAAAATATGCACATCAAAATCACTTCACTATAGCACTCCTTGTCCTCAAGGATCTCAGTTACCTATATAACTATGTTAAACCCCTCTCTAATTATATGTCCCTGCTGAACAGGGGCTGAAAAATTGGACCTTAGGCACTGGTGCTGGTGCCACAACACTGCAGCCCCTCACAGATACTCTAGTTGGAGTGCAGGAACTAGCCCTGCTGCAAAGAATTGCATCAAAAATTGTAATTACACGCCCCTGTTAAACAGGGGCTGAAAAATTGGGCCTTAGGCACTGCTGGCGGCACCCAGAACCAAAAATGTTCCTACAAGCTATCAGCATGATCATTGAGGAGGAAGAGGATAATTACTCAGCATAACAGGATAGTCACTCAGCATCAGCATAGGCAGTCTTTGAAGGGATCTGACATTTCAAAAAAAATTATTCGGTTACATCAGCATCAGGTGCTTGGTAGCTGGTGGTGATCCAAGACTGATTCATTTTTATGAAGGTTAATCGATCAACCAAGTCGATGGACAGATGCACTCTGTGATCGGTTACAAAGCCTCCAGCAGCACTGAATGTGCATTCCGAAAGAATGCTGGATGCAGGACAGGCCAGTAGCTCAATTGCATACTGTGCAAGCTCTGGCCAGTGATCCATCCTCAAGACCCAGTAACCCAGAGGATTTTCAGTGGGAAAGGTGTCCAAGATCTTGCCCCTAGGTATTCCTGCACCATGTAAAACAGAAGCTGGCGATGGTTGCTGGAACTGAAGCCTCAGCAACACGTTGTCCAGAAACAGGAGTTTGTAACAGCCCAGTCTCTGGGAACGCATTGCACAGACCTTTCTGCAAGGCCTCCCGAAGATGTTTCATCCTCTGCTCCCTCTGCGACGGCAAGATAAGGTCTGCAACCTTACCCTTGTAACGTGGATCAAGGAGGGTTGCCAGCCAGTATTATTCCTTCTCCTTGATACCATGAATACGAGGATCCTTCCACAGGCTTTGCAGGATCAGGGAGGCCATGCAGCATAGGTTTGCTGAGGCATTCGGTCCAGAGTCCTCTAAGTCACTAAGGACGACATGATCCGCAGCCACCTTCTCCCAGCCACGTACAAATCCATGTGTTTCTTGGGACTGTAAATGATCCCTTAAAGACGGCTGCTGATGCTGAGTGCCAGGCTCTGCCTCCATACTGACACAATCCTCCTCCTCCTCCTCCTCTTCCTGTGTGATTGGCGGGCACACAGGAACACTGTCTGGATAAAGGGGGCCTTGAGAGCTAAGGAAGTCCTCCTCTTCCTGCCACTGTTCTGCCTGAAGTGCCCTGTCCATTATTCCACGCAGCGTGTGCTCCAACAGGTGGACAAGGGGGACAGCGTCACTGATTCATGCACTGTCACTGCTCACCATCCTCGTGGCCTCCTCAAATGGTGACAAGACAGTGCATGCATCCCTGATCATGGCCCACTAGCGTGGGGAAAAAAACAAGCTCCCCTGACCCTGTCCTGGTGCCATAGTCGCACAGGTACTCATTGATGGCCCTCTGCTGAGTGTGCAGCTGCTGCAGCATGGCCAACGTTGAGTTCCACCTGGTGGACATGTCACAGATTAGGCGGTTCTTGGGCAGGTTAAATTCCTTTTGGAGGTCTGCCAGCCGAGCACTGGCATTATATGACCAGCGGAAATGCACACAGACTTTCCTGGCCTGCCTCAGGACATCCTGTAAGCCCGGGTACCTGCCCAAGAACTGCTGCACCACCAAGTTAAGGATGTGAGCCAAACAGGGCACATGGGTCATTTGTCCCTGTCGGAGGGCAGAGAGGAGGTTGGTACCATTGTCGCAAACCACCATTCCTGCCTTAATTTGGCGTGGCATCAGCCACCTCTGAACCTGCCCCTGCAGAGCTGACAGAACCTCTGCCCCAGTGTGGCTCCTGTCCCCCAAGCACACCAGCTCAAGCACCGCATGGCATCTTTTGGCCTGCGTACTTGCGTAGCCCCTTGAACGCCTACGGAGCACCGCTGGTTCTGAGGACAAAGCACAGGAAGAGGCCATGGAGGAAGAAGAAGAGGAGGGGGTGGAGGAGAGAGTTGTGTCAGAATAACTAGTAGTGGCATTTTGGAGGCGTGGTGGTGGAACAAGCTCCAACACTACTGCCCCTTGTCCTGCATCCTTCCCAGCTGCCAGAAGAGTCACCCAATGCGCCGTGAAACTTAGGTAACAACCCTGTCCATGCATGCTGGACCATGATTCAGCGGTAATATGCACCTTACCACTGACCGCTCTGTCCAGCGAGGCCAAGACATTGCCTTCCACATGCTGGTAGAGAGCCGGAATCACCTTCCATGAGAAAAAGTGGTGTTTGGGAACCTGCCACTGAGGAACCGCACATTCCACAAACTCATGGAAGAGGGGAGGGTCTACCAACTGAAAAGGTAGCAGTTGAAGTGCTAGCAATTTTGCCAAGCTAGCATTCAACCGCTCGGCATGTGGATGGCTGGGAGTGAACTTCTTTTTGTGGTGCAGCAGCTGGGGCAGGGAAATTTGCCTGGTACAATCTGACGTTGGTGTACCGATAGCAGATTGCTCGCAAGTACTTGGCTGTGACACACCTAATTCTACATCTTCATTCCTCTCAGTGCAGGTCTCAGAGAGGACTGAAGGTATAGTGGGGTTGGAGATCCCAGCTGATGAGGAGAAAGGAGAGGACCTCTTTGTTTTTTGGTGTGGGTCTTTTAGGTACGCTTGCCAATGAACTGCATGGCAGGTCAACATATGTCTGGTCAAGCATGTGGTGCCCAAACTGGAGATGTTCTGGCCACGCGAGATACGCTTAAGACATATGTTGCAAATAGCAGCGGTGCCATCTGATGCACTTGTCTCAAAAAAGGCCCACAGCAAAGAACTTTTGGAATAATGCGCAGAGACAGGAGCGCCCTGCACATGCGGAGCTCTGAGGTGTGATGCAGTCAGTGTGCTACCCTTAGGCTGGCCCCTGGAGGGCATCCTGCCTCGTCGGTGATGTGCCTCCTCCTCCTCCTCCTCTCTCCTATCAGGCACCCACGTTGAATCAATGATCTCATCATCCCCTCCCTCCTCATCACTGGAGCAAACCTGGCAGTATGCTGCAGTAGGGGGGACATGACTGCCAGATTGCTGTCCTTCTTCTGTCCGTGCTCACGTTACTGCCTTCATCTAGCTCAGTATCATCATCAGAGCCTTCTAAACACTGGGCTTCCTCCTGGAGCATGTACCCAACACTGTGGTCAAACAGTTCGAGGAACTCCTCAGGAGGACATGGTGGGGCTAGGGAAGGAGTCACTGATGCCATTGAGCCAAAGGAGAAGGCTGCGTTGGCAGCTGCTTTGCCAGACAAAGTACCCTGAGCATGGGTGAGAGAGGAAGAGGAGGATGATGACGGCTTGGTCATCCACTCGACCAGGTCTTCCGCATGTTGTGCAGAGGTCGCACTACACTAACTTGTAGCTTTAGCTGAACACTGTGCAGAGGTCGCACTACACTAACTTGTAGCTTTAGCTGAACACTGTGCAGAGGTCGCACTACACTAACGTGTAAATAATGTAGCTGCCTGGGGTAGTGATAGGATCAGGAAAACAACACCAACCTTCTACAGGTAGCTTTAGCTGAACACCGTGCAGAGGTCGCATTACACTAACTTGTAGCTTTAGCTGAACACTGTGCAGAGGTTGCACTACACTAACTTGTAGCTTTAGCTGAACACTGTGCAGAGGTCACACTACACTAACGTGTAAATAATGTAGCTGCCTGCGGTAGTGATAGGATCATGAAAACAACACCAACCTTCTACAGGTAGCTTTAGCTGAACACTGTGTAGAGGTCACACTACACTAACTTGTAGCTTTAGCTGAACACTGTGCAGAGGTCGCACTACACTAACTTGGAGCTTTAGCTGAACACTGTGCAGAGGTCGCACTACACTAACTTGTAGCTTTAGCTGAACACTGCAGAGGTCGCACTACACTAAAAAATAATGCAGCTGCCTGCGGTAGTGATAGGATCAAAAAAACACCATCAATCTTCTACAGGTAGCTTTAGGTGCACACTGTGCAGAGGACGCACTACACTAACTGTAAATACTGTAGCTAATAGGACTAATAGGATCAGAAGAACACCAGCAATTTTCTTCAAATACTGTAACAACACCTGCCTGCCTGTCAGTAGGAAGATAATAACAGGAACTGATCTAGCTAAACTGAATACAGTGTATATATATACAACACCTGTGATGCATAAATATACACAATACACTGTAAGTGCAGCTAACTGACTGACTGTCCTGCCTAATCTATCTAACTTAAATCAAATTACACTGTCTCTCTGTCTCTGTCTCTCAACTCCGAAACACACTACACAGGGCTGACGTGCAGGCGGCCTTATATAGTGTGGGGCGTGTACTAAACCCCCTGAGCCATAATTGACCAAAGCCACCCTAGCTTTAGCCAATTACAGCTCTCTGTACAGATGGCGCTGTGACTGGCCAAGCATGCAGGTCATAGTGCATGCTTGGCCAATCATCAGCCAGCAATGCACTGCGATGCCGCAGTGAATTATGGGCCGTGATGCACCACTCGAATTTGGCGCAAACGGCCCATATCGTTCGCAATTGAGCGAATGTTCGAACAAACGATGTTCGAGTCGAACATGGGTTCGACTCAAACACGAAGCTCATCCCTAGTTGGGAGAGAGATAACCATCTCAAGGGTATAGCCCATTTGGCTGCCAAGAGGATGAAGACAGCTAATTTTTGGGTGTGCTTGGAGTTGGCAGGGAAAGGCAGGCCCTATATGTAATGAATCTGGTCCAGGGGCAGAGTCATTTCAAAAAGGCCTTGTAAAAGGGCTTGAATGGAGGACCAGAATGGTTGGATAGTGGGACACTCCCAAAATATATGGAAGTGTGAGCCAATGTCACCCAAACACCTCCAGCACACCTGAGGAACCTTAGGATCATATCTATGTAGAATCTCAGGGGTTCTATACCAAAAGAACAAGTTATAAGCCGTCTCTCTCTGCTCCACGCATCTTGATGACTTGGAAACAGCCTCCCAAATCTTCTGCCATTGAGGGAGAGAAATAGGTCGTTAGGTGACCTGGGACCTTTTCTGCATGTATGGATAGTGTGTGTCAGTCAGTGGGAGAAATTGTGGAGAAATTTATAGATGTCCGAAATAAGGTGAGTCTGGTGCACACTCTGGGCACATAAGAGTTCAAATGGGGTGGGCTTATCTAAGGTCAGGGTTTGTGTCTTAGAGCAGAAGTAATGTTTAAATTAGAGGTAAGAGTAGAAAAGTTGTTTAGGGATCTGGTGTATTTGTTGAACTTCTGCAAAAGGATAAAAGGTTACGAGTGAGTGAATGTACTATGTTTCGAAGCTGGAAAATTCCAGCCTGGGACCAGGAATACATTCAGGTGTAGGATAAACCATGCGGGATGTCGGGTGTGACAGACCTAGCCGGGAGAGAGACTTTTGGAGGGGACTGAATGCTAGCCTCTTGCCGATCGATCGTGGGCCCTGGCATTTGGGGGAACAGTGCTCTTTGTGAACTGTATGCCTGAGGACCCTTGAGGTGGTGTTACTTTGGATTCAGGTCCATATCCCCCCAAGAGACACAGACTCTGGGGACCCTGGATTTGCCATATTAGAAATAGTGGCTGATTCATAATGCTGGGACAAATACTGTTAGGAGATGCTGATGTCAATTCCAGCCACCTGTCTGTCTGTTGCCTGCTAGAATGTGTTTATTGTAAATAAGTCTAGTATGGGATCTAAGAGTCATTAGATCCCCATTGTTGTTTGTGTTAATTAACTCTGCTATTGTGTGAAGAAGAGTTCTGTGTTGATTTGTGATAATGTTGATTGTGTTTTCTGAGCTACAAGACGGCCAGTCTGGTCTAAAGGTCATGACTGAGTCATCTAAGCTGTCTAAAGGGATTAGTTAATTAGCCCATGTTAATTAGGTTTCTGGTCACAGGTGTATGTTCAGAGTAATATGAGCAGGAGGTATGCACCTCCTCTTTTACTGTATAAAACAGCCTGTATTCCGTTCAATAAAAGAGATCCCTGTTTGAACTTACATACAGCCTGTCTGGTATTTGTTCTGAGCTATCACAACTGGATTCGATCAGCACATAGCTGTAGTTCGAATCCCAGAGCATCGGATGACCGAACCATCAGACGTTGTGATCTGCAATTTGATTCTATAGCCACAGAGGAGTGTCGGGAGAGTGGAACCGAGTGAGCAGGGGCTTGTTACATTGGTTGGCAGTGGTGGGATTTGCTCTCCAGTTACTGGGACACTCCAAACCAGCCTGCAGGAGAGCCACGCTGAAAGACTTACTTGAGAGCCGGGAGGGACCGGTGGGATTGTGCTTCCTTGCCGTGAACACATCCAAACCATCACCTGGATCCAAGGTCCAGATAGCAGGAGAGGAGAGGTACAGATACCAGCCACCATGGAAGAGGAATTCAGAAGGAGGTTGCGAGAGATGCAGATACAGCACACAGGACCAGTATCAGAGCAGGTCCTGCTAGAATGGTTTGATTCTATCCGCTGCAATCTCTGGAAGGAAGCACTAGCCCGTGAGCAGCAAAACCAGGGAAAAGTTCTCCTCTCCATCCATGTAAGGTACTGGTCGCAGTATGAAGTGCGAATGCTGTTATTGAGGAAACAGCCGAACCAGGAGTGGACAGCTGAGTTAAGCAGGCTGACTCAGGCAGAAATGCGTTTGGACGAGAGCTACAGAGCCCTCCAGTGGTATGTAGCCCAAGTGTGCCCGTGGACAGCGGATGACAGCCCCACAGAAGGCTTTGACTACGATGGCCTGGGATTGTTGTACTGGAGGCTGTCCAGGGACCCTGACTTTGGGAGTGATCGGGAGTGGCGTTTGGAGGAAATAATGGAGCACAGAGAGTGAAGACTGAATGTCTCGGAAGTGCACTGGGCACAGGAAGATTTGGAGTTTCTGGCCATTCAGGAATGGGAGCTTGAGATGGCCTACAGACAGCTGCTAGACTCTGCTCAGCAGCAGGGTGGGGCTCCCTTTGCCTGGGACTATCAGGAAATACCAGTTGACAACTCTGAAATCCTGGCTGAAGAGTCGACAATGTGGCAGAGTAACAGTGTGCTTTGTCAACCTGCCCCCGCAGCTATGGATGTAGAGGTCTTATGGCGGATGGAGCAAGTGCTGACTGACCTTGATGATCCAGTTTCTGCATTGGATGATCTTGGATGGAGGAATGTGCCTGTCCAGCAGAATGCCAGAGAATCGGCAGTGGAAAATCTGGAGATTGCTATCCCCAAAGCTGAAGTGCTGACAACAGGGCAGAGCTCTGCTAACCTCTGTGCAGCACTGATAGCATCTTCTGGGTTCCATGGAGAGGAGATGGGGAACCTTTATCCCCAGACACCAGTTGCAGAGACAGGGGATTTGATAGACTTTTCTGCTGAGGAAGAACAACCTGGCGAGCCTCCAGCAGAAGAAGAGCTGTTATTAGGGCCAAACTTCACTGTGCTCTGCCCAGCACCAACAGAAGTATCTGTGGAGTTACAAGGAACTTCCCCAGCTGAAGAGTTGGCAACCAGAGGGTCCAAGATCTCTGCCCTACACCTGCGGCAGTTCCGGAGGCTCAGGGTGAGAAGGAGGTGGTCACTTCCCAGCAGCAGATCAGGATACAGGGGGGAAGGGAGAGGAGGTGTTCGTCGCCCCTCCCCAACAGTTGGCCAGGGTGGAGGAAATGGTCTTTCCTCCCCAGCAAAGATCCGTGCACCTGGGAGACAGTACCACAGACATATCGTCCCAACATCCAGATGAGGTAATGGAAAAGGAAGCAGACGGCTCACCTCCCCTATGACAGTTACACAGTTTGGGAGTGGAGGAAGCCAGCCTCCTGCCCCAACGGTTAGCCAGAGTGGAGGATGTGGAGTCCCCAGCAGAAGGGCTGGCAACCGGGCAGAGTGCTGCTGGCCTCTGCCCTCAACTAACAGAAGAGGGAGTTCCTGTGGTAGTGGATGGGACTTCAGTCTCCACTTGTATACCCCAGGGATGCTGGGCGGTCGGCCCAGATCCCCAAAGGCATGACGGAGTGAGCCCAGTCACCCTGTCTTCTCTCCAGTGGCTGAAAAGACTCCAGGGAGAAGGGCTAGTCCAGGCCTCTCCCCAGCGGCGGGCGTGTTCTCTGAGAGAGGCAGAGGTTGGTTGGGTAAGTAATGCTCTGTTTGGGACAATTTATTTGGGGTACTGTGTGGATATCAGCATTGGGGGACTGGAACTATGGACTAACTTTGGAGTCAACCCGTCTGGGGTGTCCTCCTGTGTTAGTCTCCTGCTGAAAGGGGAGAAATGTGACAAACCTATCCGGGAGAGAGACTTTTGGAGGGGACTGAATGCTAGCCTCTTGCTGATCGATCGTGGGCCCTGGCATTTGGGGGAACGGTGCTCTTTGTGAGCTGTATGCCTGAGGACCCTTGAGGTGGTGTTTCTCTGGATTCAGGTCCATATCCCCCAAGAGACACAGGCTCTGGGGACCCTGCATTTGCCATATTAGAAATAGTGGCTGATTCATAATGCTGGGACAAATACTGTTAGGAGATGCTGATGTCAATTTTTCAGTGTTAAAGAGAAGGTCATGCGTAAAGCTAGGGAACCAGAAAACCTTTTCATACAAGGCCACCCCGTACAAGTATTTGCCTACCTTTCTCCTTATACAATCCAAAAACGGAGATCCTTAAAACCACTCTTGCAAATCCTGTCTCAAAAATCGATCATTACAGATGGTCATTCCCCTTTCGCCTTAACTTTACCTACTTGAACAAATCTTACGGCTTCACAAATTTTGCAGATGAAGAACGCCTACTGCTTCAACTGGGCCTCATATCCCTCACTCCTCCTTTGGCTCCAGCTCTAGACCCCAAGACACCAATCTCAGTGAAAAGACCTCCACCCATGAGCCCTATTAAACCCCTGTGGTACAAGCAACAAGCTAAGAGATCTAAAGATGGTCGCCCACCTTAATGAGATTTCTGCAATCAAACCTTTATCCCTCTTTTGAGACTTCACTGTCAGGTTTTGGGCCATTGAATCTGTATGCCACCTTTACCCATTTTACTGGGCTCGGATCTGACCCACCTACTACGGTGTGGGAATGAAATTTTTCCCCGCATCCCAGACTCTCTGTTCGCTACTGACTGCCTACTCCCCCTCTCCCCCCCCCTTTTTTTTTCTCTTCCCTCTGGGGTTATTGTTTTCTTATTCCTCCAAAACATTTTCCTATTTTTCTTGGCGGAATGGCTGGAGCGGCAGCACTTCGCCTCCACTTGTCTCAGAGTGGCATTTTCCCCCACTTGGAGACTGCATAACAACCCCCCTGGTTGGGGTTTCTTTTTCTGGGAAAAATGTGGGGAGGGTGGCATGTTGCTTCACCCTCCTGCAAGGAAACTTAGGTTCTACATATGTTGTAATTTTATTGCTTGTTTCATAGTTACACTCAGTGTTCTTGACTTGTCATGTCTCTCTTCCTCAGGTTCGGCCTCTTCTACTTCCTATCTTCTTCCTTCTCACCTTTCCATAGGGTCATTCAGAAGCTTATCACAACGCCTGCAGATGATTCATCAAAATCCCCAGGTATCCTTGGTTTGACATATAACCTTCATCTGAAGATAAAGGTAAGAGTTTTTGGGAAGATGCGCATATCCCCCCCTCTGATCCGTGGACTCTGACACCCATACATCTCCCCCCATATGTATCACTACACACAACGTTCAAGGAATAAATTCCCCAGTTAAGAGACGAAAACTGTTTAACCTCTATAAATCGCAAAAGGTTGAGGTCCTATTATTACAGGAAACACATTTCCCGTCATCATATAACCCTTCCTTTTTGCACAGGTACTATCCCCAATTTTATCTATCCAAAGCTGACAATAAAACTAAAGGCGTAACCATATGTTTTGCAAAACACCTGAAATTCTCCCCAACCGATATCATACATGATCAGGCAGGCAGATATCTATTAGTAAAAGGCTCTATTGAGGGTACCCAGTACTCATTTGTATCGTATTATGCCCCAAACAAAGGCCAAGCCTCCTTGTTTTCCTCAATGATGTCCGCATTAGACCCGCTGCTAGAGGGGAAAATAATCATGGGTGGAGACACGAATCTCCCCTTTGATCTCTCCCTTGACAAATCAGGGTCAGGCCCCTCTCGATAAAGGAAACTCCCAAAACAGAGCACCAAGATAGCCTCCACATTGTATTCCCTGGGCCTGGTGGACATCTGGAGAGAATTAAATCCTAGATCCAAAGATTATACTCACTACTCTGCCCCCCACCACCTGTACACTAGAATTGATCATATTTTTATCCAATCCCACAACATCCCCTCAGCTGTTAAAGCAGTCATTAGAGACACCCCTATTTCGGACCACTCCATGGTTCTATTATACATGCAACACTCCCACAACCCTTGCAAAAAATGCATTTGGCGCCTTAATGAACGGCTATTAAGCGACCCGGTCCAATGTTCGATTATTACACAGGAAATTCAAGAATACTTCCGCTTAAACAATAATGATGAAGTCTCCCCAGAAACATTGTGGGCAGCCCACAAAGCAGTTTTGAGAGGAAAAATTATCCAAATTACCTCATGACTTAAAAAGGAACGCAAAGTAGACATCTGCAACCTTAAAAGAGAATATCAATCATTGAGCAAGGCACATAAACGACACCTCACTAAAGAGTCTCTCGAATCCCTGGAGTCAACTCGGACGTCGCCAAATCTAGCACTCACCATTGAGGCTGAGAAACACCTAAGATGGTCAGGAGCTCGATTTTACTACCAGGCTGACAAAATAGGAGCCCAATTAGCAGCCAAACTTTCCCCTTGGCCTCGCTTCCATACTTTCCCCAAAATACGATCTCAGATGGGGGAGCTCACACAAAACCCACGCCACATCATGGAAACATTCCATGAATTTTACATCTCGCTATATAAAAATGAGCATTCAGATACCCAGCCTCCCATAGCTGAATTCCTGAACAATATTCCTCTCCCAAAACTATCTTCCGAACTACCTGACCTCCTAGATGACCCGATTACCGAATCGGAAGTCCTCAAGGTGATAAAGCAGCTTAAACAAAATTTAGCCCTGGGACCAGATGGATTTTGAGTTGGTTACTACCAAAAATTTGCCACCACTTTAGTCCCTTATATGGTCAGATTCTTCAACTCTCTCAGGTCGGGTTCTCCCCTGGATAAAGCCCTAAACTTGGCTTTCATTTCGGTTATACCAAAACCTGGTAAAGACACTTCCCTGGTATCAAATTATCGTCCTATCTCTTTAAGCAACAACAATCTAAAAATCTTAACCAAAATTTTGTCTAATAGACTAGCTTCCTGTTCATAAGGACCAGGTGGGGTTTATCCCAGGGAGACAGGGACCTGACCAGATAAGGAGAGCAGTGGACATCATATCCATCCTTAACTCCCATTGGGATGGAGGCTCCCGGCAGGAAGGATTCTTGCTTTCGATAGACCTCCAAAAAGCTTTTGATACAGTAACATGGCCATATTTATTAAGTGTGTTGGAGAGATGGGGCTTTGGTCCACACTTTCTAGGTATCCTACAAGCCTTGTACTCTACCCCATGTGCGCAGGTTAGACTCCAGGGCTGCTACTCTGAACCCCTCACTATAGAAAAAGGCACTAGGCAAGGTTGCCCACTTTCCACCCTTCTTTTCGTTATAGCAATCGAGACCTTGGCCATTGTGATCAGATCCCATCCGGACATTAGGGGGGTGTTGTGCGGTAAACAAGAACACGAGTGTGCTCTATTTGCTGATGACTTGCTCTTATTTGTAACATCTCCCCTGATCTCAACCCCCAACATTCTCTCCCTGCTTGACAAATTCGGTGAAATCTCAGGCCTTCACGTAAATGTCTCCAAATCACTAGCGCTAAACATCACAGTTCCCTCTAATCTACTAGGTAACCTACAAAACCATTTCCCTTTCTCATGGAGCTCAACGTCCATTCCTTATTTAGGGGTTAATCTCTCCTCCAGTATTGATTCCTTATACTCCTCCAACTATCCGCTCATCTTTCATAAAATGTCTTTAGACCTTACCAACTGGGCTAAGCATAATTTATCTTGACTAGGTCATATTAATGCAATCAGAATGACCCTCCTCCCTCGACTACTCTATTTTTTCAGGTCCTTACCTATCCCAATCCAGAAATAACAATTACAGGCTTTACAATCCAAAATTCTACAATTTATTTGGGGATCCAAGGGAAGACGATGTTCGAAGCACATCCTATTTAGACTTAAATCACAAGGGGGTTTAGCCTTACCTAACATTTGGTGGTACTACCAAGCCGCTCAGCTGGCCCAGATCTCCACTGTATACTCTCTGGGCCCCAAACCTGATTGGGTCTCAATGGAATGCCAAGCAGTCCCTCTCCATACCATTGACTTCTAACTATGGTGCTAAGCTTAGACCCCCCATATTATCTCCCACCCTTTCCCACTCCCTAGCTCTGTGCGACCAATTACATAAAAACCCATCCCTGATCTCCACTCTTCAACCACTAACACACATCTTTCATAATCCTGACTTTCCACCGGGAATGAACATCTTATCATTTAGCTGGTGGCTTAAGGACTACTTAGAATTGGAAATTATTTCACATCTACAGGCCCCATATCTATAGCATACTGCACAAGTAAACTTGAGATGCCTCCCTCTGAGCGCTACAGATACACACAATTATTACACTTCCTCCATTCCATTTGGCCTAATAAACCAGATCCTCCTCGGGTCACAAGCTATGAATCATGGTGTTCGGATGCCACAGATCGGAGGGGTGGGATCTCCATCATTTATTCCTCTCTTGCTTCAAGTACGACTAAACCTTCCTACGCCCTATCTTGGGAAAGTGATCTTAATATTTCCTGGGATCAAGACAAGTGGTTTTCCTGCTTTCAATGCTCGTTTAAAGGTATACTGAATATTTCTCTAGTTGATGCCAGCCTTGAGATAATAACACGATGGTACAGAGTTCCCTCCCCTCTTGCAAAGATTTACCCGGATGCCTCCCCGCTGTGCTTCCGAAACTGTAATCATATTGGAACAATGTACCACATTCGGTGGTCTTGTTCTCGTATAAGGAGTCTATGGAACAAAGTATTCTCTCTGATACGCAAAGTAACGTCTGTTAAGGTCCCCCAGACACTGAACATAGCACTCCTCAACATTAAAGTGAGCAAGATTGATAAATTTACGCAAAATCTGATCTTTTTCATCCTTTTGGGCACCAAAATTACAATAGCTGCCCATTGGAAAAAAACTATGGTTTCTCTCACAGCGGTGAAGCATAAAATATCCTGGATTATGGCACAAGAGAAAATAGTCAGCATCATACAAGATAAAACCAGGTCGTTTGAACTCACCTGGGAACCCTGGGCCAATTACTGCAATGTCCCCCTTTACCCAGGCGCTATTCTCCTCCGCTTGATGGAGCGTTGAGTGGCCCTTCTGGAACTTCCCTTTTCACAATTTTTCCCGTCTCTCTCCTTTTCTCCTACTCTTCTATCCTCTGTTTTCAGACCTCTCTTCTCACTGATTCATAGCAAATGTTCTATGATCTAGCCAAACCTGAATTGTTATATCCATTTATAATTGTTAACATAGCAGCTTCTTAGAGGTGGCTTTGGTTGCCCACAGCTTGATCCCTTTAGAGGTGTGTGGAGGTGCTTCCTCCTGTTCATCTCTCCATTAGCTTATCGATAATATGACTAGATGCTCCTTTACCCATCAACAAGTATATAATACCACTCTAGACTCTTGAAAGGATGGACTTGGTTTGCTGATCTAAATCTCCTTTATTTTTTTTCGATTGTATAACCCATTCAGGTTCTTGAGACATGCTTCATATTATCTTAATGTTTCTTGGCCCTTGCTGGCCATGTTGTGATGTTATTTTACATCTTGTATACTAAATGTTTTCCCCCAAATTTTCTTGTATGGAATGTATAATGCTTATGTACCTACAAAACTAATAAAATTATTGAAAGAAAAATGGTTCCAGGAACTATTTGGAAAGGACACTCTTTCACTCTTTTTTGCAATGGAGAGAGCTCATAGAGTGCCCTCTAGACCTCCTCCACCAGGGGGATACCCAAGATCTCTCCTGATAAAAATGCTTTTTTATAAGGACAGAGTAACTATATTACAGAAGGCCAGGGAATGGGTAATATTCTCTATGCAGATGCAACAGTATCCATCTACCTAGATTTCTCACAAAATGGAGGACTACGTTTCTGGAATTTAAATGTAAACTACAACAACTGAAAGTATCCTATGCCCTGTTATATCCAACGAGACTGCAGGTGACCTCCTTGGGGGAGACTGTTTTTTTATTCCCCAGAAGGGGTGGCGGGATGGTTGGTATCCCATAAGGGGAGATTATAGAGGAACCGGAAAATAACATTTCAAAGATAGAAGTATAATAACTGCATGGGTGATTTAAAGGCACAGCTGAATACTTATTTGGCACATTAAGGAGATGGGGTGGGGGGTTGCATTTTGGTTAGGGGGAGCAATGCGTATACGGCCCCCTTTCTCAAAGGGATTTGGGAGAACGTTATCTTTTTTTCCATTTTTCTCTTTTGTTACCTACATGAGCTTTTTTTTTGGGGGGGGGGGAGGGTTATACGCAAAGGAAATAATATTTGTCATTTTGAGCACATGGGAAGGTCACTTTGGAAGCTCCCTGAGAGGACCCAAAGGGGCGGTGAGTGCAACGTGAATGAGACACGGATGGTGTGATGGGTACGAAAGGTGTATGTGGGGATATATGAAGAATAAGTATTGGGTACTAAAGAAAGATTACATAAAGTATATGGAAATCACAATTAGGACGGGGTATTTAGAATTACATGTATTTGTCTAACACTAAGTGGTTAAATGGCTAATTTTATGCAGGAAAAAAGTTAATTATATGCTCTTGGAACGTCCGGGGGTTGGGAGACCTCGCAAAAAAAAAATGCAGTCCTTTCTGTAGCAAAAATGTATGGGGTGGGACTACTCTGCCTCCAGGAGACGCATCTCACTAATGTTTCTATCCCACAGCTGGGCTGGGGGGATTTTCAAACCCAGGATCATTCAGTTCACACCTCCTATTCTAGTTCTGGTTAATTTATACATCCCTCCTCCTTTTAACACTTTAATTTTGTACAAATTAATGGAGTTTGTTCTGGACAAACCGGATGTGCCAGTTATTGTTATGGAAGACTTTAACACGGTCATGGACCGGAAGATGGACAGGCTCCCCCAGGGAACACAGATGGGCACTGATGTTGAAGACTGACTGTCTCTATTTTTGGGAGAGGCCGGACTGATGGCAGTACTCGTATTTTTCCAGGACACACTCCGCTCTTTCCAGAATTGATCTGAAATTGGGGAACGAGGAGGCATTACAGGTGATAAAAAATGTAAGTTACATGCCAAGAGGTCTTTTGGATCACTCCTCGATGACAGTGTCAATAGAGGTAAGGGAGAATTACTGCCTGGGGTGTGGAAAATAAGCCCCTTTTGGATGGAATTGATGGGTGATCCAGATGACTTGAATAGAGGAACCGCCCCTGTGGGGGTAATTTGGGATGCTTTGAAGGCCTTCCTTCGTGGTATAATGATACAGGAACAACAGACTAATGGTTAGGTAAGCAGAGAACAAACAACTTTTTTAGAGGCAGAATACCTTTGGGGAGGGGGAAAGGGTGGGGCGAATGCTGGCCCACCTGGTCAAGGCAAATTCAACCCCATCTATGGTCCCCACGATTAGTATAGGGGAGGGCAGGGTTTCTTCACATACTTCCGTAAATAGTAGATAAGTTTAAAGAATATTATTAACATCTGTATAGCTCCCAGCAGGGGGAGATGAGGGTAGAAATGGACACTTTCTTTAGGGGTCTGGCAATCCTGGTCCTCTCTGACACTAAAAGGGAGGAGTTGGATTCACCTATAAGCTTTAGAGGAACTACAATGGGCCACAAGGGAGATAGCAGGCCAGAAATCTCCAGGACCCGATGGCCTTTTAGCGGAGACATATAGACAATACAGGAAAGTGTTATTGCCCGAGCTGCTGGGGGTCTTAAACTGGTCTGAAAGAAGGGGGAACTGCCCACATCTATGATGGAATCCACCATACATAAGGAGGGCAAGGATCCACTTAATACATCTTCATATAGAGCCATATCCTTATTGAATACAGATATAAAAATCCTGGCAAAGGTCTTGGCAGCTAGGCTAAATAGGGTCATTCAGAAACTTGTCCATCCCGATCAGTTGGGATTTATCCCTGGAAGATCCACTAGTATAAATATAAGACGTGTGTATTTGAATTTACAGGTCCCAGCTGATGGGGATGGATCGAGGGCTATTCTGTCTTTGGATGCCACCAAGGCCTTTGACAGCCTTGAATGGCGATATTTGTGGAGGGTCCTAGCTGAATTTCAATTTGACCTGGGATTTATTAATTGGATAAAATTTCTATACTAAGTGCCAGAAGCAAAAGTGAAAGTGAATAGTGAATACTAAGACACATTTTGATTGCTGAGGGGGGCAAGACAGGGGTGCCCTATATGCCCCCTGCTCTTCTCCCTCTCAATTGAACCTCTGGCAGTGGCTCTCATGTCCTCCCCGGGGATAAGAGGATTTAACAGGGGAGTAGTGGAAGAAAAAGTGGCATTATATGCAGATGACCTTCTACTATTTCTAGGGGACAAGCAGACCTCCCTGTTGAGAGCAATTGAAATAATTACAAACTTTGGTAAATTTTCCGGACTTATCATGAGCTGGGAAAAATCTGCATTGTTATCAGTAGACCCCCTGGAAGGTTCCTTGCCTGAGGAGGTTGCTCAGATTCAAATACTGTAGTGGACAAAAGGAAATATCTGGGAATTTGAGATTGCAAGAGATTATCAGTAGCAGGACGATGTAACTTGATTAAAATGCTCTGGATGCCACCGCTTTGTATGCATTACATAACTCCCCAATGTGAGTATACAAAAAGTGGTTCCAAAAGTTAGATGTTATCTTTAGAGAATTAATCTGGAAAGTTGGTCCCGCAAGAATCTGCTTGCATACTCTACAACTACAAAGACAGGAAGGAGGAGTTGCTACAAAACACTCCGCATGGATCAATGGTGGAAGCCATGGAGGTAAGCTCCTTTCCCTCTAGGCCCCCCACACTAAGTTTAATGGTAAAAGTATGGGATACAGTGAAGACATTGTTGGAGTATAGGGGATTCCCTATGGGAGAACAGAAATCTTGGAGACATCCAGAAGATGGGGACAATAAAGGAATAGGAAAGGTGTGGAATAAAGTTCATTAGCCAGCTATACAAAGATGACATTCTGAAATCTTTTCAGGAACTGAGGCAGCAATACACAATACCGAATAATTCCTTTTTTAGGTACCTACAGGTCAGGCATGCTCTGGGAGAGCAGTTTAGAGAGGGTGCACTGGAATGGAGCAGGATTCCTTTGCTCCAGAAGGTAATCAATGCAACAACCCTAAGGAGGCCTTATCTCAAGCTTATATCCGCTTATATACAAGGGGAGCCTGGACGGGATAGGGTCCCCACCAGGTAGGAGGAGCTGTGACCAAGATATAGGAACTATAATGGAAGAACAGTGGAGTAGAGTCCTTGAATTGAGCCCTTTGGTCTCACTCTCCCCTTCCCAAAGGTGATTTAATTCACATGTTTTGGAGGTGCCCAAAGTTATTTCGGTATTGGAGGGAGGTAGCTGGAGTTATAAGTCAGATATTTGGGGGTCCTCCAAACCTGGATGTTAGGAACCATTTGTACAGAGGAAGAAGGATAAGAAGAGCTGGTAGAGAGGGGGATAAATGATATTTATGGCAAAGGAAAAAGAAAAGGGATAGAGAACAAGTGCAACAAAAAGTGACATATTGCAATGAAAGGGAAGAGAGTCTGTGGGTGAAATATGTGGAATTAGGAAAAGAGGATGGTTGACAGTAGGTACTGGGATTGTGAGGAAGGGGATATAAGGGAAGAAGATTGAATGATGAGAGAGGGGGTGACGGGAGGGTAGGTATGGAGCAACTGAATGGAATGTGAAAGGGAGGTAGATGGACACGATATAGAACAAACAACTGAGAATCCTATTGTGAATATGTTATACAATCACTATTTTGTATCTTTGCATATAAAGGGGGGCTGGGAATAAAAGATGTATGTTAATATGTTTAATGAAAAAAAAAAATTCAATAAAGATTATAAAGTTAAAAAAAAAGTCTACAGGCTTGGAAAGATCACTTTGTAAATGGATAGAACACTGGCTAAAAGATCGAATTCAGAGAGTAGTCGTTAATGATGCATACTCTGAATGCTCTAAAGTTATCAGTGGTGTACCCCAAGGTTCGGTATTGGGACACTTACTTTTTAATTCATTTATAAATGATATAGGGTCTGGGATTAAAAGTACCAATTTTAGTCTTTGCAGATGACATCAAGCTATGCAGTTGAATAACGTCCTCACAGGATGTCTCCAACTTACAAACCAACCTAAATGCACTGTTTAATTAGGCAACTATCTGGCAGATGATGTTTAATATTGATAAATGTAATGCATCATACATACTAGGGGGAGTACAACTGGGGGAATCAATGGTAGAGAAGATCTGGGTGTTTTGGTAGATCATAAGCTTAATAACAGCACACAATGCCAAGCTGCAATTTCAAAACGAGCAAAATGTTTTCCTGTATTAAGAGAGATCTGGACTCCAGAGAGTGAGAGAGAGAGAGAGAGAGATAATTTTGCCACTGTACAAATCATTAGTAAGACCTCTTCTGGAATATGCAGTTCAGTTTTGGGCATCAGTTCACAAAAAGGATATCGGGGAACTGGAGAAGGTGCAGGGAAGAGCAACCAAACTGATAAAAGGCATGGGGGAACGCACCTATGAGGAAAGATTAGAGGAACCCGATTGCCTCACGGGGGATCAGGAAGGAATTTTTTCCCCTGCAGGAGCAAATTGGATCATGCTTTGCTGGGGTTTTTCCCTTCCTCTGGATCAACTGTAGGTATAGGATTATGTATATGGGATTGCATGATTCCCTCCCCCCCCCACACACACTTTTATTAATTGAACTAGATGGACTTGTGTCTTTTTTCAACCAGACTAGCTGTGTAACTATGTAGCTATTGGCCATGTAACAGAAAGTCCACTTTTCATTTCTTAAGATGTGCTAACATACTGTAGGAATCTTCAGGTTTATGGGTGTGAGCTGCAATCACTTGGTTAGGAGCAAACAAAATGTGAGAGGTGCCACACTCAGAAAAGTAAAGTTCCTTAGAGGTATCTATGAAGTCAGCAGCAAATGATTTCTCATCCACCATATCCAAGGCAGGTGTCGCAGATAGGGAAAGTCAGAGGGAACTTTGTGCAAGTTGTCCACTGAGGGACCAGGTAACAGTATATGCACAGGGGGTGCAGAGAACCAGAATGTGTGTGTCTCCTTAAACAGAATAATTTTTTTGTGTGATTATGCACTACCTATATGTTATTTATTTTCACATTTTAGTTCTGACAGGTGTGCTGTTCATTTAGATGATAGGGCTAGTGCAAAAGGATCTCAGTTGGAGAAAGATTTTTTTTAAGATATAAAAAAAGGAGCTACAACTCTGCTTTAAAGTGAAAAAAATGACATATGAAACAGACTGTCACTAGCAGATTTTGGTGTTCTGTTCTGTTATCTGTTGATCCTGCCTGTAGATCCATTTTTTTTGCTTCCTGTAACATGCTAAGCAGACCAGAAAAGTAGACATTATAAGATTTGGGAAGTTGAAAAATAACTGTTCAAATGGCAGGGACAGCAGATATTAAAACTCTGTGACAGTGGGACTAAAAAAAACAAGAAATACTGTACTAATACTATCATTAGAGTATATCATATATATAATTTTTGTTTTGCTCATAATTACACTTTAAGCTAATAATTCTATACAAAAAATAGACATAATAGATAAACATCCATAATGGCTTATGTTATCTTCATATTCTCAGATTAAAATCTGTCAACCTTTGTTAGTATCTACTCACATATGTAATCTTTAAATCAAATGTCCCGAAGCTGCACTATGGAAAAAAAAATGAGCCAAAAAGGGTTTAAAAGTTAAACAGCCAAATGCTCAGTTGTAAAAGTAAACGGAACATGTACACATTAAAATTGTACCAGGTACAGCTGTGTTGGATCTGTAGTTATAAAATGAAGACTATTGTAAACTAGTATAAACTTGAAAAAAAAGCTTTGACAGAGAAGAGAACCATACAAACTATATGTTTCCTATTTCTTAAACGGCAATGGTGATGATACTTTAATAGTTTTAAACAAAATAACCATACTTGCTGAGAGAAATGCCGCTGGTCATAATGTCTAATATGTTCTTCTGGAGTAACTATTTGGCGAGGTAAGGTGTCCAATTCCCGAAGAGATTCAATGGAGACTTTTTGAGGCAGGACTTGGAAGAGTGATGTAACATACATTAAAATGGACTTCTTGTCAGGATGATCTGTTGCAATATCTGGAAATGAGAAAAAAAATGTAGGTGTATATCATTCACTGTAAATTATGCACATTAAATGTACCTAAAATCAGCTTCCAACCATGCAGACAGACTAATGAGCAGAAGCTCGGCCTTTCCAGCACCCTCCCGGGACTAATTAGAGCTCTATAATCATCTGTAAACTTTTCTGTAGATGTAGCATACCAATGAGTAAAATCCCAGTGTAAAAATGGTAATGATTTCTCATTTAAGCACATTTCAAATCATCATACACTTTATTGTACGATGGATAGACATAATTCAAGATTTATTGGACTGCAGTATTCACAGAGAACAAAACTATGCATTATCTTTTATGTGGTATTGAGCTCAACTCAATATGCCTATTACCAAAAATATGCATACGTTGCTAAACACCTTTTAGGGGTAAAAGCAGAGATACATTGTTGCTTTGCTTTTCTTTGAATATTAACAATTATGCAGTTAGTCCAGTTATTGATATATGCTCAGATCTGACCCCTGCAGTTTTATATCTTTAACCACTTGCCGACCGCCGCACACACATATATGTCTGCAGAATGGCTCGTACAGGCAAATGGGCGTACCTGTTTGCCCCTTTGAATTTTCTGCCCTGTGGACGTGCTCCCGCCACACACTGCAGGAGCGTGCCGTGGGTCCCACTAACACGATCTTCGCCAGGGGGCCAAGATCATGAGACAGAGAGGCAGAACGGGGAGATGCCTATGTAAACAAGGCATTTCCCTGTTCTGCCAAGTGACATGACAGGGATCTACTGCTCCCTGTCATTGGGAGCAGTGATTGCTGTCATGTCAGTGGTAGTCCATCCCCCCTACAGTTAGAATCACTCCCAAGGACACACTTAACCTCTTGATTGCCTCCTAGTGTTTAACCCCTTCCCTGCCAGTGTCATTTACACAGTAATCAGTGCATTTTTATAGCACTAATCGCTGTATAAATGACAATGGTCCCAAAATAGTGTGAATAGTGTCCGATGTGTCCGCCATAATGTCACAGTCTCAATAAAAATTGCAGATCGCCGCCATTACTAGTAAAATAAAATAATAATAAAAATGCCATAAATCTATCCCCTATTTTGTAGACGCTATAACTTTTGTGCAAACCAATCAATATACGCTTATTGCTATTTTTTTACCAAAATATGTAGAAGAATACATATCAGCCTAAATTGAGCAAAAAAATAGTTTTTTTATATATTTTTTAGGGATATTTATTATAGCAAAAAGTAAAAAATATTGCTTTTTTTCAAAATTGTTGCACTTTTTTGTTTATAGCGCAAAAAATAAAAAAGCAGAGGTGATCAAATACCACCAAAAGAAAGCTCTATTTGTGGGAACAAAAGGACATTAATTTTGTTTGGGCACAACGTCGCACGATCGCGCAATTGTTAGCTAAAGCGATGCAGTGCCAAATCACAAAAAATGCTCTGGTGAAGAGGGAGGTAAATCCTTCTGGGGCTGAAGTGGTTAAAGAAGACCTTCAGTCATTTTTTTCAACTTCCCATCTATTAAATCTTCTGTCCTTGTTGTTTTAACTTTGGATAGAAAAACTTTTTTTTTTTTTTTCTGACAGTAAATACCTTATACAGCCCTCTTCCTGTTTCTTGTCTGGTAAAAAGCCTAGGCTTATGATATCATGCACAGCTCTCTCTCACTCTCATGACAGTTTGACAGGAAGGGGGGTGAGTCATAAGAGGGCCAATGTGAGTTGCAGGGCTGCAGAGCTGGAGGTGTGCCTCTGTGTGTCTGTGTAAATCCAGGAAGTGAACAAGCAGCAGCTTCAGCTACCCACAGGTAAAATGGTTGCAGCCAGACTCAGTGGAGGGAGATTTCAGCAGCATATTTGGCAAGTACAGAATCACAGTATGTAAAAAATAATATGCAAAGTGGTTGGAGGGAAGCTTCATGGCAATTAATTGCAAATATGTTTTTATTACAAATTATGTGAGCAGACTGCAGTTCCTCTTTAAGTAAACTAAGGGGCATATTTATAAAGTAGTCAATGAGGTTTTCACCAAACATTAAGAACTAGTTCACACCAGATGCAGGCCAGTGCATCTGCATCTAAAATGCATGCACAGTGTTTTCCATTTATTCCAATGGCCCTAGTTGACACCAGTACAGTCAGTTCCAGTGCAGTCATTTTTTCTGTATGGAGTGCAACTACAATGCAGCAAAACACATGTAAATGCACCAAAAACACACAAGAAAGCACATTGTCCTGAGATTATGTAGTGTGAACCACTCCTATATCCAAAAGCTAGAAATTTTGCTAGAATCTATACCTGGTTGGTTGGTTTACAATTTATATATATATGTATAACATATATATATATATATATATATATATATATATATATATATATATATATATGTATATGAATATATTTTTAAAGCAGTTCAGCAGAAAGCTGAACATCATATTTAAAAAAATATATATATATAAATGTTTTGAAGTTTGGCATACTTGCTAAAATTGCCAAGTCTCCCATAAATGTGGGTGGCCCATCTAAAAATGGAGAAATGTGGGTAGCTCTGATGCACCGATGAACAATGTTCATACATTTTATAACACAGAAAGTTCAATGTAAGTGGTGATGAACTGATGAACAGTCAAATGCATTGGGTGTAAAAAAATATTTAGGTATATAGATCATTTCCTAGGAAAAGAAATAATATCTTTTTCTGTAGGCATCTTAAAACATAGCTGTCCCAAGAAAAAAATATATATTTCAGCTTATGTGATAGCTACATTCATTTTAATTTTTTCATTTTTGCACCCTTTATTTTCACCTAGTAATCCTGCCAGTAACACACTTACTGTCCTAGTGTGACAATGCTCACTTACTTTACTGTATCTATGGAGCGAGCCACAGTTGTCACACAGGCTGGACTTCAAACAAGTCTGCCTTTGTTAATCTCCATTAAATTGGAGATGAGGGATTCGTTTACTGGAGAAAGATAATATACATTTTATTGAAAGTTCATTTAATAGGAAGTTACAAGGATACTACACTTTCTGTACGTGATAAAAATATCCATAGCCTGTAAAAAGAAAACATATATTCACCAAATCTAAAGCATGGTAAACTTCAATATATTGTATTTCAATTTTGGGTTTAGATATCCTTTTACAGTTTGTTCAATTTTGTTCAACTGGAAACAAATAATACTTTCATAAACATTTGAAAAAAATCAGAACTAAATAACATTAGCCCAACTAACAAGTTATTTGCAGCTTAAGCAGTGTTTGCATTTAGGCACTGTTAATACGGAGAACTTTACACTGAAAAAGCATATAGTTTCAAGTGGTAATTTAAAAAACGTTCCAAACCAACTTCAAAAATTTCTCAAAGTCCAATATATATATATATGGACTTTGAGAAATGTTATATATATGTATATATATATATGGTTTTGACTCAAACTTTGGTAGAGCAATGTTTTAAAAAAGAAATGTGAAAAATGAAAGAAAATTAGTAATTCTAGCTGCCAGATATTTAACTTCAAAGTGCAATTGTACAAATCATTGTATTCAATATCCATATTATGAAAACACATAACATACATTTTTAAAAATAAATTGGCCAAGTAATGTTAAAAGCAATAACATATAGAAGTGCCACCCTTCTCCAAATAGTGTCTACTTCTTTTCAAAGCCCCTTAGCATTTATAAGGGTGGGTTAGAGTCCCCGTAGATCCAAAAAGAGGAACATGCTGTACTGTGATCCAGAGTGTAACAAACAATGGTGGATAAGTAGCTGTATTCCAATCTCATATCCACACTGGTAACAAAAAATAATAATAATGGATGTGACTCAGATCCATGGCAATCATTCCTCTTGTCAAAAATATTTTGCAGCCATGATCCTTTTGTGGGCTATTGACAAAGTTCAATTGAAAATTCCTCTAGACTGTAGTGATGTAATTTAGGATGCACACAATTGCATGATTGTGCCCTTCAGTAGGACTTTATACAGTACAGCATGTGGACATCTCACATATGGTGGCTATACGTGAGTTTTCTACATTACATATATAGAAGTAGTGGATTTCCTTATACTCAGGCCACTGGAAAAGAAGCACATGCACATGAGTGAAAAAAATTACTGCAAGCAGATGTTCATATTTGACTGATATATGTTGATTCACTGTAGCTTTATTTTGACACTGGTGTGGATATGAGATTGGAATATAGTTAATTATCTTAATGTGTTACGTTCTGGAGAGCATTATACAGCATGTGCCTCTATTTTAGAATCTACAGGCGCTTTACCCCACACTTATGCTAAAGGGTTTGAAAAGAGGCAGAACCTGTTTAAAAGAGTGTGCCATATGTTATTGCTTTTAACATTACTTGGCCCAGCTTTTTTCTTTTTAAAATATTTGTATGTTTCGTGTTTTAAAATATGGACATTGAATAAAATGCTTTATACAATTGTGCTTTGGGGTTAAATATCTGGCAACTAGTATTACACATTTTTCACATTTTCGTGTTTAAAATATTATTCTAGTGTAGTTTGAGTCAAAACCAGGACTTTATGTTTTTTTCTGATTGAAAAAATGTACAGACTTACGACTGGATCACTACTCATGTTGGTAAAGAAGTTATTTGTATAGTTAACCACTTCAGCCCCGGAAGGATTTACCCCCTTCCTGACCAGAGCACTTTTTCCAATACGGCACTGCATTTCTTTAACTGACAATTGCGCTGTTGTGCGATGCTGCACCCAAACAAAATTGACATCCTTTTTTCCCACAAATAGAGCTTTATTTTGGTGGTATTTGATTACCTCTGCGGTTTTTATTTTTTGCGCTATAAACAAAAAAATAGCTGCAATTTTGAAACAAAAGCAATATTTTTTACTTTTTGCTATAATAAATATCCCCCAAAAATGTATAAAAAAAACACATTTCTTTCTCACTTTAGGCTGATATGTATTCTTCTACATATTTTTGGCAAAAAAAGATCGCAAAAAGTGTATATTGATTGGTTTGCGCAAAATTTATTGCGTCTACAAAATAGGGGATAGATTTATGGCATTTTTATTATTATTATTTTTTATTAGTAATGGAAGTGACCTGCGATTTTCATCATGACTGCGACATTATGGCGGACACATCGGACACTTTTGACATTATTTTGGGACCATTGTCCCTTATACAGCGATCAGTACTATAAAAATGCACTGATTACTGTGTAAATGCACTGGCAGGGAAGGGGTTAAACACTAGGGGGCGATCAAGGGGTTAAGTGTGGGATAAGGGGGGATATAGAGGATATAGGGGGGATTGTCTCACTAGAATATGACAGAGATCACTGCTCTTGATGACAGGGAGCAGTAGATTTCTGTCATGTTGCTAGGCAGAACAGGGAAATGCTTTTCTGCCGCTCTGTGACATGATTGTGGGCCCCCCAGCGGACATTGAGTCTGCGGGACCCACAGGCATGCTTGCGAAGTACGTGGTGGGTGCGTGCCCCACTGGTGGTGTGTGCGTACCCACTATGCCATGATTTTAAGGGGATGTACCTGTATGCCCATTTGCCTAGCCATGCCATTGTGCCGACGTATATCGTCGTGCACTGGTCGGCAAGAGGTTAAGAAAATAACTACAAATATTTAGGCTTCACAACATTTCCTACTTCAAAACATCTATCAGATAAGCTTAATGAAATGGGTTAGTAAAAGTTCTGAATAATAACTTTACTATTTTGGAAAGGCCAACTAAATCTTGCAGCTGTTATTGCTATCTACTTCAAGCTGTGGTAAGTTAACAGAAACATTTTTTTTATCACTTTTGTTGCACTTTCATACCCTTCCTAATAATGCTGTGATGGGAAATTCATATATTTTTTTTTTTTTAAATAGAGTAACTACAAAGACTAAATATACATAAAAGTAGGCGTAATAGTATTGAAGTTCCTGTGTTGTCATATTTAGAAAACGTGACAAGGCAAATTATGTCAAAAATGTCATTAGATGGTGTAAAATATTATTTGGCTTGTAACTTTTTGTGCTGGTATGTCTTCAAGCCCCAGCTCAGTGTATAAATAATAAAATATGTGGGAACAGGGGCCCCTAAATGGTATAAATAGGGGGATCCCATGCCCAGCAATTAGGGCAGGTCCCTGCACCCAGTAAAAGTTTATGAATTATGCAGGGAAGAAATAGATGATAAGCAGGGACCACTACAGAATATTTACTTATAAAGTTACTTTTATTAAAAGTATCAAAATATAAACACCAGGATTATATGCACACTTATTCCGCCCATTAAAAACATTATAAGACTGTTCAAAAATGTAACCTATGCTATAATGTTAAAATTAGCACACCAATGCAAGCCATTCAGGTGTAAATAGATCATGGATAGGGGTGAAATCCTGCCCAAATAAATCTCCACATGTTTTGTCCAATCCATAGACTTCTTCAGGGTGGGCGGTAACATGCTTGGATCCTGTGTATAGGCTAAAAGCATGGCTAGTGCTTATTGACTGCATGCATGCTAAAGAGGATTAATAAACGAATAATTTACTTTTTAAGGAAGAATAAACGACTTGCACTGGATACAAAATAACTTATGACATGAATATTTCTATGAATAGACTGGACAGGATACCAGAAAGTAACTACAACCCATGTGTTAATATTGAATGAAATTAAATTCCAAGATGATCATTTCCAAATCTTTTGCAATTAGGGAAATGTACTCCTGGATGGTTTGACTTTTTATGCAATTTGAGTATAGTGAGATTTCTAAGGGAGAAATGCCAGCCTAGGTTAAATTAGTGGACAATTTTGTCTGTTTTTTAGCGTTTATTATTTGATACATTCAATAATTATTTTATAGAGAAATATTCTGTAGTGGTGCCTTTTGTTATTGCCCATTTCTTCTGTGTATGATTCACAATCTCCAGTTCAACCCTGAACAGAAAAAAGGTGCCCATCCCAGTATCATGGTTCATCTAAAAAACACTATGTTGGCTATCATATAGAAAAAAATGAACAGCAGGGCGCTGAGGTCAGTATCAAATAAAAACACTTTATTAAAATAAGCAGCACGCTTACTTTGAAGTTAGATTGAAATGGCAGGAATAGGGAACACCTGAGACCAAGCAACTGTAATCAGTGTGAGGCTGTAGACATCACTAAGCAAACAGAGACTGAGGATGACAGGGAGCCAGCCAGCTCAAAGTATGGATATTAGTGGCAGCATTCTAAGCTTCACACGAGAATGACAGCTGTCAAAATGCCTGTTGGATGTCGGGAGAGGGGGTATACATGACACATTCCTGGAAATGCATCATGCACTCCCCCCCGACATCCACTAGGCATCCTCGTGTGAAGCCTAGAATTCTGCTGTTAATATCCATACTTTGAGCTGGATGGCTTCCTGTCATCCTCAGTGTCTGTTTGCCCAGTGATGCCTACAGCCTCACACTGATTACAGCTACTTGGTTTCAGGTGTTCCCTATCCATGCTGTTTCATGCTAACTTTAAAATAAGTGTTCTTCTTATTTTAATAAAGTGTTTTTTATTTGATACAGACCTCAGTGCCCCGCTGTTTGTTTCCTTCTACATTGAGGTGATCCTGCCCAGATCTTCTGCAGGAGCTGCAGAGGTTCCAGTCTCAGCCCCTTCTCCTGTCCATCCAGTTGCCTCATCCATTCCTCTACCCTGTTGATGGTCTACAGATACAGATGAAAGTTCCAATGGACCAAGGGACTTGCCAAGTCTCCTAGGAGCACCATATGTACTGTGTACTTGTACACTATTTGGATTGGCTATCACATAAACATTTATTTTATGTATTTTTTTCTCTTTCCTTTTCCTGTCTCAGTGTTAGGACACCCATAAATAATCAAATTTTAGCAGCTTATGCTACTACAAGGGTGCCTTTGTGACAGATAATGTGTTATAACTTCAATATCCCTGGTCCCTCATACAAACTTCTCAGCATGTTGGTCATTGTTAGGTTGTTTTTCCAAAGAATGATGAGTACACCTCTTTCAATGCATTTAGCGACTTTTAATATTGTCGGGTTTTCAAATCACAGTGTAGTTCATTTCTATAAACTCTCATTATTACTGATGAGCATTCTACCAATTTATGACTATCCTTTGGTTGAGGAAAAGGGTACACATATACACAGTTTGCTGTCAGAGATGTCGTAAATTATGCACATATAGAAAAATAGAGAGTTGACAATGGCTTGTCTAATATCATATTATATAGTACAACATGTTTTTAATGAATGTTGTAATTTGTTGATAGCAATGTGAACTGTCCACATACACACAGTTCGGTTGATTTACTAAAACTGGAGAGTGCAAAATCTGGTGCAGCCAATCAGTTTCTAACTTTAGCTATTTCAGTTAAGCTTTGACAAAAAAAACCTGGAAGCTGATCTATTAGTAGACAATGATTTTGGAATTAGCCTTTTACACAAATCAATCACCACAACTCTTTAGACTGCAAGTGTAGATCAGGTTTAATTAGAAAATTAGATGAATACAGTGTCAAATATGGTAAATCTACATATGCACTCCTACTTCCAAAAGCATCTATATAATTCAAAGTCTTACCTCAGAAAAAGTCAAATAAAAACATATTGTTGTACAAATTTTGTATAAATTACAACAAATATTGATATATTACGAACCCATACTTTTAAATTAAAGCATCTATAAACCCTTCCTCACATTTTTAGAAGTTATAATTAAAGCTCATTATTGCTAAACATTGCTTTAAGATACACAAATTTACTTAGTATCTGTCCATGCATTGCATAATCATTTATGCATTTTCAGAAGATAGATACCAATGTTGTTCCTCCTCTAAATCTCAGTAGAAGGAACAAGCTAAAGTGTATCCTCAGGGGTGGATATCAGGAACTAACTAAAGGATGACAAACCCTTCTGACAGAAAGAAAATGTCTCTATGTTTTGTAGACTATCACTCCTAAATGTTGAATCTTCATATTAAATTTACTGAGTACCGATAATTTCTTGAAACATTTACATGTGCATGTCAATCATTAAAACACTTCTACATAAACCAACATATATTAGATTTAGAAGCCATTTAGCATTCAGTAGCACTTCTGTTTTTCTTTTAAGAACCATTATTCAGAAAAATTAAATATATAGACATTAGCATACAAAGATCATAATGCGTATTCTGTATTGCACAGATGATATACGCAATGCATTAATCCCTAGCTTTCTGAATATTTTTTGATATTTAAATTTAATAACAGAGAATATCCATTTGGATGTTATGCATTACACTTTTCCCATCCTCCTTACTTAATAAGGCAGAAAGGTCATTTGAACTATATGCAGAAAGCAGAGAAAAAGTTACATGAATGCCTCAAACACACCTTAAATCCTCTTCTGACAATTGATGGATACATGGGGGAATTTATTATTTTTCTCCAGCGTAGATGACAAAAGTAGAATAAAAAGCAGCAGTAGCACTTAGTACTTTTTAAAAGGGCTGGGACAATTCAGAATGATACAGCATCATGTCCTGTATGCGCTAGCACAAGTTATCTGGTAATAAATGCTTTTAGAACGAAAAATTTCTTACTATCGTTTACTTCCAGTTTTCAAAAAAAGCAAAAGATATTCTTAAATGATCCTGTCTGAGAATGCATTATAAAGCCTTCAAGCAGAAACTGCTAGGTTAACTACAGCCAAAACTGTTTTAAGTGTTTTGGTATACTGTACATTTTGTTTTTTTTATGTTCAGCACTAACCAATAAAAGACTAAAAATATTCCTGTTCAAAATTACTGTGCATACATTTCACATCTACCATTTTCAGCCACCAGGTGGAGAATTAAGGAGTTAACATTATTTGAACTTGTCATTTGATCCTCTTGTTCCTCTGAAAGGAAAGGCAAACTGTTGGCTTGCTTATATAAAAAATATCTGGAATTTTCTAATCACAAAGTGCCAGTTATGGCACTATGATTCCCATTAAACCCTAAATATGGTTGTAACATTGTGTGAAAAGCAGCGTTAGCCTTTAATTAGTGAAATTTTATAAGTAGTGAATAATATTATATAAAAGATCAGTTTATAAATGATAAACATTAAAAAAAAAATAATAAAAATGAAACTGACCATACACAATTTTAATTCTCTTTTAAGAAACTGGATATTTTACATATTGTAGAAACATCAAAAATACCCTTTTAAATATATTATCTATTGATAATACACCCTTGTCTGACGTGTTATATTGAGTTTAATTAAAGGATTAGGATTAAAGGTGCTTATGCATGACTGATTAGAAACCTGCACTTCAAATAATTTTCCTGCATGAGCTGTCCCTGATATTCAAGGAAGGCAGATATCTGTTCAGATAGCTTGGACTAAGGCTGGCCATACACTGTCTTTACAGTGTGGATAGACAAATCTGTAATGCAGCCTAATGTAATCTGACTGTCAGTGCCTGCGGCTGTCAGAAACCTGAACAGTGACTGCATCTGATTAGATGCAGCTGCTATTTCAATGACAGCTGGCCATCTGGCTCCATCCATTTTTCAATCATTGTCAAGCGATGTTATCTGGGAGGGTGCCAAAAGAGCCACCAACAGACAGGAAGCCATTAGTTAAAGATCTCAGACTTTTTGGCCGACCCTATGCTGACATGAGTGGTTACTCCTATCATTGGGAGTTCTCCCAGTCACACTGGGCATATCTAGTTCCTGCCCTCTGTTGTTTGGTGCCTTGTTATCTCAGAGCTTACCATCTCTCCCACCGTGTAACAACTACATTGCAGGTCAATTTCATCCTTGCCAGGTCCCCCTCATGGTTCATTGGTGATTGGCTCATGCAAGTGAGTATTAGCTTTTTTATGCTTATGTCGTGTACTTGCATTGATGTTCAATTCCATGTACTAGGTTGACCAATGTTCAAAATGTACTACTATACTAATGTTTAAATATGTTTACTGTATAGATTTATGTATGCTTTAGATGACATTCAGCCTATGAAGAAGGACCTAGGGTCTGAAACATGTCAGGCGTCATCTCCTATAGCTACGTGCAATAGCCCTTTATACCATAGGGCACTTACATTCATGCCTGTATTTTTGTACTGCAATTGATTTTATACATTATTTCTACTGTATAGATTATTAAATGTTTTCAATAAACAATACTTTTTAAATACTCACCTGGTCTGTCCTAAAAATCCTGAGGGGTTATGCTGTGCCTATGAGCACTAGGTTTGTTTTTTCACTCACAAAGATAATTTTATCCACTAGATAAACTAGATGAAATTTGCTCATTGTATGGTCAGATTAAAGGTGTGGCTGAAAATTGGATAATAAATGAAAAACTGTCTGGAATCCTATCACAGTAGAGATCAGTGTCCAGTAAGTACACTTTTGATTTAAGCCTCTTCTTTTTTGACTACTATGTCTTATTTTTTGTAAATTAGCTGAGAATTCCTTTGTAATGGACCCAGGCTGACAGTGCATCCTAAGAACAGTAAAATGAGGCATGCTTTGGGCAGATGGATGATTTATGATAAAGATGTTAAATCACAGTTGCACCAAATGACCCTTATAATAATTGTTTGAAGACCCTCTTTAACGCATGATAAATTTGATACAGCGAGAAAAAAAACAGATAAAGAGGCAATTGAAAGAGAAATATGTTTTCTGTACAAAATGTAATATAAACACATTGTGATACTGTACATACTTATGCTTATTGCTAATGCTAACTTTTTTTATTGCTACTTCATTAATTTGACTAACATACTTTCAGTTTAATTGAATGCTTATTGCATTTTTTTTACTTTTTTTGTCAATTTCTGCTTTGAAAGTGGTTATACTGTACAAAGTAGATTTGATTATAATATAAACTTTAAAATTGACATACTTAGCACAGTTCATCAGGAATAGACTGATTCCAGGGTGATCTGTCCTGTTTGCTGCTGCTCAAAATGTTACTGCTATCAACTTCATCGTCAATGTTTAGAACTACTGAATAATAAACTATATCAGCCTTTAATTGATTTTTTAAGAAGACCTAGATCAGCCTTATCCTTCAATCACTCTAAGACTCTTACTTTCAGTTGTGAATGATATATCAATTGAATTAAAGTGTTCATTCAGGCATTACCTAAGTGTATCCCCCAACCTCTCCTTCTTCCCCTCTCTAGAGTTTGTTCTAGAACTATTTGTTTTATGTGCAGTCTTCCTGTAGTGATAATTACATTTTATTTCACCATGTGACATCATCACCAGGCTTGAAAAATACTTATGGAGGCAGCTTCACTCCTAATAACTTAGGCACATCCCCCCAGAATTGCATCTTCAAAAAGCCCTTACCTTGCAGTGTGGCTGATTTACTTAACCACTTTCCAGCTATAAACTGTTAATAAACAAGTGGTTAAAACAATCTCATGGCTGCAGCTACTTTGCCTATGAACGCTGTAGTTTTTTGCCATTTCACAGGCATATTTTAAGGCTTTAAAAATTTGGTATCTGTTTACTCGATGCAACCCGATACTTTATATTTTACTATAAATGGAATTAATTTGCATTTGTGTAAACTTAAATTCATTTTAGCATATTAGTTCCTGAAAATATGTGTTTGATAAACATCTGTGCAAATATCGAGTGAAAAATTAAAAGAAATGCCCAGGATGTAAAGCGAGTGAAGATTCACGTTAATTATCCAATCATGTGAAAAGCAAATCCCTGTTTACTTATTTCATTTGCACATGATTAGATAAATGAATTGAATCTTTACAGTTTATTGTGTGAACATTCTCAGATCCTTTGGTAAACCAGCCTAAGTGAGTAGGCAGACTATCGATAGTCAACGCAGCAGCAATGTATGCACATGGAGACAGAGAGGGGTGGAGGATAGGTTAAGTTTTGTAGTTCCACAGGGAAGGCTGACAATGCTGGTTGGGATTTCAGTGCAGAAAAGCACTATATTGTCAGTCCAATTTGAAAGTAATGAGCACACTGGAGGTCTGGCAGACCAATTGGTATTTTTTTAGACTTTAAACAGAAATGTGCAGTTCTATGCAAGTAACTCTGTTTGAAAACAATACACACTGGTAAACTTTATTGTTATGAATGACAGTTCGATTTTAGGAATATCAAAATCCAAGAACAAAAATATAATATACTTCAGCATACCAGAGGTGCATTCGTTTTCAATGTTTGGCTATGAAGATTTCCACCAAGCATAGAAAATACCTGTTGATCTGGTTGTCACATCCCATGAGATAAACTGAAAACATAACCAAATTTATCTTCCTTCCTTTTACGATGTGGCTAAAAGCTGCTCGGCTGTTATCCCAAAAGAGGCGGGAGGGGACGTCCACCCTCCCGCCGGCTTCCGCCGCTCTTCCCAGGCCTCCCGTCCCACCAGGAGACATGATCCATGATCCTGCACTTTGGCTGGATAGAGTGAGCCTGGAACAAAGCTTGAAACAGCTTCGTTCCCACCTCCTATGTAAAAACATGGAAGCAAAGAAGTGCATTTGAATGACCTCTGCGCAAATACCATGTGGCATAAAATATTGCAACAATCACCATTTTATACTCTAGAGTCTCTGCTATAAAAATATATATAATGTTTGGGGATTCTAAGTAATTTTATAGCAAAAAATACAGATTTTAACTTGTAAGCAAAAAATGTCAGAAATAGTCTTAGACATGAAAGGGATAAACTAAAAATCACACCACCCCCATGTGATGGAGATGAAGAGACGAAGGCATTATTGAAGTCCAGCTTGGGTGATAACCATAGCTCCCTTCATAGATACAGTGTAAGGGTGAGTGTAGTGTAGCCACCCTGGAGTAGAAAGTGTGTTATTTACAGTATTACCAGATTAAAATAAAGGAAAAAGAGGAAAAAAGTATTGATTTGGGGTTTAGATATGTTTTAATCTCAGCTAGATAACTTAAAATTAATGGGAGCTACATTCTGGACTTAAGCATAACACATTAACTGTATCACATAGTTACATAGTTACGTAGTAGGTGAGGTTGAAAAAAGACACAAGTCTTTTTTACTGTATGTAAACCTAACCTATTACTCTGTTTTTGTATTTTGAAGTGCTGAGTGTTGTTTACTTATTCATCCACATGGGAAATTGAATGGCTATTAGCTTTATATTTCAAACATGACCAAAAAGAATCAAAAAACTTTCATATGCCAACAACTGTTAATGAGGTATTATGTTCTTTGCTACCTTTATTAGTTAAATAGTACATTCTTGGCCTTTTGGCTAAGATAACGTGTAGTATCTGTTCTTATAATTTGCCAGAGGAGGCTCTGTGCTACTCCTATAGGGGAGAGCTATGCAAATCCAATGGCGTAATTGTGCCTGGAAGGGTGGTTTCGGCAGGGACTTTGTCGAGCTGTCCGACAGATACTGGGGGCTAACCGATGGTTGCGTCTTAGAGATCTGGAAGGGTGCTCCTGATGAGGATGGGTGCTGCATTGGGTCTGACCAGAGGGTCGGGTCCCTGGCCTTCTGGCCTAGATTGGTGTAGTTCTTGCTCCGGTCAGTTTTTCAGGAGAGAACGCTGGCTCCCCTATAGCATTGGGGGGAGTGGTTAATATATCCTGAATGTAATTAGGTAGGAGTGATGAGAGTGATGGTTGAGCCTCAGGGGTCAGGGGCTCTCCCTAAGCTCTCAGAACTTCAGGCCTTTCTGGCTGGGGTGGGGGCTGCGCTGACTGGGCTGTTGGTCAGGGTTGGGATGAAAAGCCTGTGGTGAATGTGCCCCTGAAGTGGCAGCTCATGGGTGCCATATAATCACTGTGAGGGTCACTTTGATTTATGGAACCATGGTCACTTCACTATACACAAGTTTTTCACACCTGCCTCTAGGGCCGAGCCTTTTGGCTAGGACCAGAGGAATTTTTTATTCCTGGCCGAAGGGCTGGTCATTGTACTGCACAATGACCACTCTTTCACTTCTCCCACTACCTTCTCCCCACTTTCCTATTTATTTTACCCCGTGTTTGTCACTTTTTTGTATTATTTTGTTTGATGTGTTACATGATTGTCACTGTGTAATTAGTAGGGTGTGGGCCCTCGGGCCTACCCTGAACATCTTGGGGGGGTGGACATGGCCTTCTGGCTTGGTTCGCCTTCTCTCATGGGGTCTCCCTATGGGGGAGTCCCACTGACTCCTTGGGTGGGTCTGTTTCAGCAGACCTAGAAAAAGGGAGTCCGTCTGGTTTCAGCCAGATGGACCCAAGTGAAGTACCTCAGTCACCATCTGGAGCCTAACGCCCCGGGGGATCAGGGTAAGGTTCTTCCTAGGGAGGACCGTATAACACCCATTGACGTTTTGTGTCACTCCTTATGTGTGTGCACTTTTTTTGGCACTGGGTGTTTTTTTTGGGTGTGTTTCACACGCCGCAGGCTTTTAAAAAAAAAGACTGCGTTAATTTTCTTTTTTCTCTCTGTTTTCACCCAGTGATCTGGCCAGTAACACCCCTCCTGTATTAGAGTGCCCCCCTCTCTGGATAAAGAAGCACAGGGGCACCTTTGGATAACAGCATTGTCAGTCTGGGGGGAGGGTAATGTTAGATGTACTAGCAGATTTAGATACACTAACAAATTGAAGCCAAACTCCAGCTCACATTATATAAACAGCTGCAGCAAACTGTGTATTTTTAAATTTTGAGATAAAGGTTTTACATGAATAAATAAAAGCCAATGGTTGTTAGCACCTCTGTCAGTGGTGCATGGTTTGTCTCATCCTTGTAATTGACACATCTGCAAGAGAAATTGTTCTTTTGAAAAACAGCAGACTTACTGGTTGAATCGCCACATTAAAATTAAAGAAAGTCTAAAAGGAAAATAAATCCAGCCATCACATCTAAGATACGGTAAGCTGCAATAAATGTATGTCTTTTGGTTTAATATCACTTTAAATTCTTATACATGCAATAGTGGTGTCACTCATACACATGCACTACTGCCACCTATTGGCTATTATTGGCAGGGCATGTTGTCATAGCAAAGTAGAAAGCAGAAAGCTTGAAAAGGTACACAAGGATCCCTTCTTATGCCGCGTACACACGATCGGAATTCCGACAATGAAATCCTGTGATTTATTTCCGACGGATGTTGGCTCAAACTTGTCTTGCATACACACGGTCGCACAAATGTTGTCTGAAATTCCAAACGTCAAGAATGCGGTGACATACAACACGAAAGAAAAATAGAAAAATGAAGTTCAATAGCCAGTGCGGCTCTTCTGCTTGATTCCAAGCATGCATGGAATTTTGTACGTTGGAATTGTGTACACACGATCGGAATTTCTGACAACGAATTTTGTTTTCGGAAGCTCTCAAATTTTTGTTGTCGGAAATTTCAACAAAAAATGCCCGAAAGAGCCTACACATGGTTGGAATTTCCGACAACAAGCTCCTATTGAACGTTTGTTGTCGGAATATCCGATCGTGTGTACGCGGCATAACTTTTACAGAAGAGTTACATTGAAAAGCACACACAAACACTTAACCAAAGTCCTTTAATTAAAAGAATATACACCAAACAAATAAAAAAATAATGTTTCACATTGTAATGCCCCGTACACACGGTCGGATTTTCCGATGGAAAATGTCCGATCGGAGTATGTTGTCGGAAATTCCGACCGTGTGTGGGCTCCATCGGACATTTTCCATCGGATTTTCCGACACACAAAGTTGGAGAGCAGGAGATAAAATTTTCCGACAACAAAATCGGAAATTGTCGAAATTGTCAGAAATTCCTATCGTGTGTACACAAATCCGACGGACAAAGTGCCACACATGCTCAGAATAAATAAAGAGATGAAAGCTATTGGCCACTGCCCCGTTTATAGTCCCGACGTACGTGTTTTACGTCACCGCGTATAGAACGATCGGATTTTCCGACAACTTTGTGTGACCGTATGTATGCAAGACAAGTTTGAGCCAACATCCGTCGGAAAAAATCCTAGGATTTTGTTGTCGGAATGTCCGAACAAAGTCCGACCGTGTGTACGGGGCATATATCACATCAACCATGAGGTTTCGCTCAAATAATAATAATGGGAAGAATCCCTTTACCTGCACAGATTGTGTACTAGTTATAAATATAAATATTGGAGCTGCCCATTGCGAGGCTGTTATACCATGAGATGTGAATATTAATAAGTAAAATTGTGCTCCCTATTGCAAACTTATATGTGCATAAAATGTATCAATACAATACAGTTGTTCACATTGAAGTGCAAATTAGTGCAATGTACATATATTACCACCAGATGTCACTAGTGGATCCAAAAATATAAACTTGAAATTGTATGTGCAATGTTCAATATAAAAGTGCATATAAAAGTGCAAAAAAAGGCAATGTCCATATGGTTACCACCAGATATCTCCAGTGGATACAGGTACTAATTAATTTCTATTATAAACTAATGATGACATCAGACGTGCTGGCGAAATGTGTTGGGTGGAAGCATGATACGTCACTTCCGCCACAGTGGAGTGCATATCGGCGTCCCTGAACTTAATAATTGAGTTTTTAATCATCGCTTGCTGTAAGTGGAATTTTTATAGCGCTATTTAAATAAAGAAAATGTACTTCACCATGGGAGACATTCTTTTCTTTTTACCATCTCATCAGTGTCTGGAGATCCAGTGTGTGGTCTAATTAACTGGGGGATTCCTGCTGAATAGCTGAGATGACCATCATCAGTGACATCTCCAATGTCTTGCTGTATATGACTGCCTGTAATGGGGGTCATATAAATCCGGTGAGTGGGCTGTGTAATTGGTGTTTGTGGAAGAGGGTTCACAGTCACTTTTTTCATTGGATTAATAAAACTTCACATATTTGCACCTACTGGAGATTTCCGATGGCAACTTTATTAACATTGCACCCAATGCACTTTATTGGTTTAAACTAGAAATTAATTAGTACTTGTATCCACTGGAGATATCTGGTGGTAACCATATGGCACTTTTATATTGAATATTGCACATACAATTTCACGTTTATATTTTTGGACCCACTAGTGACATCTGGTGGCAATATATGGACATTGCACTAATTTGCACTTCAATTTGAACAACTGTATTCTATTGATAAATGTTTGGCACATATAAGTTTGCACTAGGGAGCGTGGTTTTACATGTTAATAATCACATGAGTTTTCGCTGCCTGATAAATTGTACCTGACAAATTCCTATGGATATATAGGAGTCTTTTCTTACAGTACATAACTTTATCCCTTTCATGCCTAAGCCTATTTCTGACATTTGTTGCTTACAAGTTGAAATATGTTTTTTTTTGCTAGAAAATTACCTAGAACCCCAAACATTATATATATATATTTTTGAGCAGAGACCCTAGACAATAAAATGGTGATCATTGCAATATTGAATGTCACACTGTATTTGCGCAGCGGTCTTTCAAACAAAATTTTTTGGGAAAAGAAACACTTTCATGAATTAAAAAAAACTAAACAGTAAAGTTATCCCAATTTTTGATATGGTGTGAAAGATGATGTTATGTCGAGTAAATAGATACCTAACATGTCATGCTTTAAAATTGTGCACACGCGTGGAATGGTGACAAACTACGGTACCTAAAAATCTCCATAGACAACACTTTAAAAAAAAATTAATAGTTACCAAGTTAGAGTTACAGAGGAGGTCTAGTGCTAGAATTATTGTTCTCGCTCTAATGATACCTCACATGTGTGATTTGAACACTATTTATATATGCGGGCGCGATTTACATGTATGTTTTTCTTTGCTGCGCAAGCTTGCGGAGACGGGGGTGCTTTAGAAAATTTTTTTTTTTTTCTCATTTATTTTATTTATTTTAATTTTTTTACATTGTCTCAAAAAAAAAAAGATCACTTTTATTGCTGTCACAAGGAATGTAAACATCCCTTGTGACAGTAATAGGTGGTGACAGGTACTCTTTATGGAGGGATCAGGGGTCTAAAAGACCCCAAATCCCTCCTTTGCACTTTAAAGTATTCAGATTGCCAAAAATGGTGATTCTGAATACATCGGTTGTTATCCCTAAAGAGCCAACCGCCCGCTCTAAAAAATGGTACCTGGGTGAAGCCTGTGGCTGCAGGCATCATCCCGGTATAACCCCTTAAAGCCAAGGCCGCATATGTGCGTACGGTCAGCGATAAGGGGTTTTAGACAACATGTGTGCCATCCCGAATAATGTGATACAATTAGCCATACATGATCATCTACTTCTGTTGGTTTCTGTTTAGGATAACTGGAACACAGATCAGCCAGAGTTGCTAATTAATTCAAAGAACAACTGCAGGACAGTGGAGAGTCACTTAAACAACCCCAATCATAAGTGTGCTTTATTTGACCAGTCAGAAAGTAGTAAGAAAGAAAGAAAGAAAGAAAAGACACACCAAGAGAAGCACATTTTAAGCAGCTTTAACCCAGAAAATTCAAATGCGTTTCATGGCATGATACTTACTAAACATTTATAACATGCTAGTGACAATGGTGCATTTACGAGATTGTTCATCCACCACTGGTGGATCTGTGCACCCCGGCAATATTGCAGTACTGTCAGTACTTTTTTACTTACTTGGTGTAAGTGTGCTACATCCTTAGTAATTCAGCCTGAATGAGACTAATTTTTTCACATGCTCAAGTGAAAAGCCGACAGGGGTTGATGTTCTAAAGGCAACTAGGATGTTCATTTTGCACTGGAGTTTTATCTTAAGCCTCGCACACGCGATGAGAAAACTGGATGAAAAATTCTGCTTTCGACGTGATCGTATGATAATCTGATTGTTAGTACATAGCTGTCATCCGCAATTTTCCCAAGGGACAAACACGAAAATGTTTCTTGCACGATATAAGATAGTACAATTTTTATTTAATCAGTACAATTTTCATCCAAAAACACAATACAAATACATTACGGCACTTACAATTTCTTTTTCTTTCGTTCGAGAATTTTCGTACTTTAGTAACCTATTTGCATTTGATATGGAGACAAGCATGCAAAAAAAACCAAAAAAAAAACAGATGATCATTTGTCTGATAATCTCATCATGTATGAGGCTATAGTTTATTAAATGTGTGAAAATTCACTTTGCTGGAATACCCAATCTCATCCAAGGAAAAAAAAACTGTATTTTTGCTTGCACATAATCAAATTATGAATGTAATCAGAGCTTTAACGCATTCACAAATCTAAGGGAAATTCCTGTGCCAAGTTACATGCAAAGTAAACCACCTAATTGCCTTTAGTAAATCAACCACACAGTCTCTCCCATAAGCTCTTATACCCCTTTCACACTGAGCACCTGTGCCATTAGCATCAAAGCGCCACTCATTTTTTGCGGCATTTTAGCACTGTTTTAGTGGCGCTTTTGCAGCACTTTTCGGCGCTTTTTACCCCACAAAAATTGTAAAAAAGTCCAGTTTTGGGGGACTTTGGAAGCGCTGCCCATTCATTGCAATGAGCACGGCATTTTGGGAGAGCTATTTACAGTGCTCCCAAACCGCCCCAAAGATGCAAGTGCACCACCCCAGTGTGAAAAGGCAAACTGCAATGAATAGGAGACGGTTTTCAGGCACTTTTCAAAGGCTATTTCTAGCGCTAAAGCGCCTGAAAACTGCCTCAGTGTGAAAGTGGTCTTGGAGAATCCTGCTATGTCTGCCTGCATGGTATTCAAAGAAAAAGCAGTCGCAATTTTCACTGGATAGCATTAGTGTTTTATTGCATGATTTTGCTACAGTATATGGAGTTCTTTTTTTTTAACTGATCATAAATAATGATACCAGTTATCTTCTCTGTATCCAATTAAATATAATCAGAAAATACAGTTTGCTGGCAACATATAACTGCTATATAAGGGAAGAAAAAAATTATTTTATATTTACTAACTAAAATGACCAAATCCTACAGCTGCAATTCTAGCTACAGTGTGCCAGACACTGGTTATCAGAAGAGGCTGGCTCAATTAAGCATTGCAAAATGACTCTTGGTAATGATCACAAAATGGACATGCTGAGGACAAAAAAGCAGCTGGTGTATTGTATTATCAGAGCTGCCTGATATGACTTGGGGAAGTGTCTATGATCCATGCATTGTAGGTATTAGCAGGAAAAGAGTATATTTGAAATGTAGCTGTTGTAATCAAGAGACACTCTTGAGAAGCATAATCAGAATTATAAAAGTGTAGTTGAAAAGTAGCAATATGAAAATACAGGCCATTATTTTTAGGTCAGCATTTCAATAACAACACTACAGTATGACAATAAAACTTTTGTAAGATACAGGAATAGGTACTAATGTAGATTCAAAACAGCATTAATACAAGCACAAAATAAAAGGCCTAGACAGTGGTCAGAAAAAGTGTGATTAAAAAGGAGTGTCAGAGACTTTGATAGGCTTTTTCTGAGAGAGATCAATTGTTCACAGTAAGTACAACAAAGCATTTGAAATACAAAACTTAAGCAGCTTGAATTCTCCTCTTTTCTATTTGACATATAGTAGCCATCATTTTAATCATATGTGGGCTCTACATTAAATATCTCAGCATAAACACCTAATAGGTGAGTGCTTTATTTACAATTTATTGTGAGATATACTGTGGGACCTACTACAGTATAATGTTTTAACATTTCTATCAATATCAATTTAACATGCCCAATAAAATATATTATGAGAAAAATAAAGAAAGATCTTTGAAAATAAACAAAATCATAAAATGTGTCAAAACACGGGGGTTGATTTACTAAAGGCAAATAGACTGTGCACTTTGCAAAGTGTAGTTTGCACTCTGCAAGAGCAGTTGCCTTAAGCTTAGTAAATGAGTTAAATTTTCACTTTTCTAAAATATACCCAATCACGTGCAAGGAAAATATAAAAACAGCATTTTTGCTTGCACATGATTGGATGATGGAGTCAGCAGAGCTTCTGCTCATTTACTAAGCTTTGGAGCAACTTCTCTTGCAGAGTGCAACTGTACTTTGCAAAGTGCACAGTTTATTTGTCTTTAGTAAATCAACCCCATTATCTTTACTTCCACTATTCCTTCTTGCTGCTGTCACTTGGCATGCAGGTTCATCAAATACCACCTTTCTCATGTATTTTGTTTGCTTATAGCCTCGCTGTCTTTTCTGCCTAATCCATAACCTTAGGCTAAACAACAAAGAGGACAGGTGGGCATACAAACAGTTTTTAACCACATTTCTCCTTTAAAGTGATTTTTAAACTATAAAAAGAGAAGTATGAATGATTAAAAGAAAAGTGGAATGTTTAAATAATTAGCATATTTTTTATAAAACAAACGACACACTGGGGTTGATTTACTAAAACTGGAGAGTGCCAAATCTGGTGCAGCTCTCCAATCAGCTTCCAGTTTTTTTTTTTTTGTCAAAGCTTAATGGAACAAGCTGACTGGCTATCATACACAGCTGTACCAGATTTTTTCTACTCTTTGGATTTAGTAAATCAACCCCATTGCTACACAAGGCAGCTGTTCAGAAGATATAGATTTTATTTGATGTAAATCCTGTCTCTACAGTAGACCCAACTGTAGAGACAGAACTCCCAGAGAAAAAGTTTGGCCCCAAACCGTGAACTCCATTGAAGTCTATGGGAGCCAACATGAAAAATCAAAATCCCCCATTTTGAAGGCTTGTATGCAAGTTATTGGCCATAAGAAAGGTACTGGGTACTTCTCTGGGGGACATGTCTCAATGCAAACCATTTTTTCTAAAACAATCATTTTTAAAGGAGCAGTGATTTTAATGATGCTTAAAGTTTAACAATAAAAATGAAAAGTTCATTTAAATACAGTGCCTGGGGGTCCCCTTAGTCTGTCTGTAAATTGTCACATCTGTAGTATGTATAGAACATGCTGCAGCAAAAAATAAAATTTCTAAAGAAAAAAAGAGTCAAATCACATATAGTCCCCCCCCCAATCCATACCAGACCCTTGTCTGAGCACACAGCCTGGCAGTCAAGGAAAGGGAGCACCCCCCCGAACCCTACCAGACCACATGCCCTTAACATGATGGGAGGTGGTTTGGGGCAGGGGGAATTTTGATTGGCCAGAACCGTTCGCCCAACACTACTTGGTAATGATGAAGCCTGGGTAGAAAAAAATTCCATATGAAAATCTATATCAGATCTGTACTTTGCTCATGCATTGCAAGTCAACTGTGTTATTAAAATGGAAGTATGGGTCCCCCCCAAAAAAATTATACTCACCTAGGTGAGGTGATCAAATGCTGTATCTGTCCTCCACTACCTTTACACAGCTGATCACTCAGTTTTCACCTCCACTTGAGCAGAGAGCAGTGACTGTCAGTCAATGGAGCGCTGAGTTGTGCAGGGTGAGAGCCTCTGGCTCAGACTCCCAGAAGCTCGCTGAGAAACTGAGCCAGCAGCAGGGCCAGGCTGCTGGGTGGATCCCGGCTGCAAAGTTACATCAGCTTTGACTCTACTTTTCCTTTAATGCCCCTTTCCCTGGAGAGTTCTCAAAGTTCCAAAAGTTCCCAAACTTTTTGTTTGCTCTCCTGCTGTTCATTCAGCCACAGTGAGCAAGCAAAGTAAGCCCACGTAAAATGCCAGTTGCATAAATGTCAGCTTTCACAGGACTGAGGACTCTCTCCCCCTACCTCTTTGGGCCAATCACTAAAAAGTTTGGTCAAATGAATGGAAAGGGAAATAGCCATATTCTTCTCCATTCTTAGAATTATTTTTATTTTTTGTTCCCAGCAGCTGATTGATTCCATTCTTAGGAAGATTAAAAAAAAAAGACCCACATGCTGCTTGTAGTGCATTTCTACTACAGGACTCACAATGTTACATAGTTAGTCAGGTTGAAAAAAGACACAAGTCCATCTAGTTCACCCAAAAAAAAAATACAATCCCATATACACAATCCTTTACCCACAGTTGATCTAGAGGAAGGCAACCCCAGCAAAGCATGCTCCAATTTGCTACAGCAGGGAAAAAATTCCTTCCTAATCCCCGTAGAGGCATCTAATTTTCCCTGGATCAACTTTACCTATAAATGCTAGTACCCAATTATATTATGTACATTTAGGAAAGAATCCAGGCCTTTTTTAAAGCAATCTACTGAGCTTGCCATAACCACCTCTGGAGAGAGTCTTTTCCACATTTTCGCAGCACTTACTGTGAAGAAACCTTTCCATATTTTCCCTTAGATGTAAAGAGTGCCCCCTTGTCCTCTGTGATGATCTTAAAGTGAATAACTCAACAATGTGTTATTTTTCACTTGGGAAAGCTATTTGTATGAATTCTACAGTGCTAAGAATTTGTTAGAAATTACTAATAAGTTCCAATAAGTTGCATTTTTTTGTATAACTTAGACTACAAAACAACTTTTTTCTTTTCTTTTTTTTTTTTTATGTTCATCCATGAGTTTAAGTTATAAAAGAAGTCCTTCTGAAGCAAAAATATGTAAAAACAAAACTAGCTTGCTTGAGGCAAGGGCATTTCAGTTGACAGAACTTAGTGACAGATGCAACATTTTAACGGTTGCTTTAACCACCAAACTGCATACAAGAGACACTTCATCATATGTTCTGCATTTCTAACAAGAATGGGGAGCTATAAAATATGCAAACAGTTCTCTCCAATGAAAGAAAATGCTTATCTTAGTAAAATGTTCTAAACAACATCAAACTCACAACAGAATATTTTTTTTGTTTTGGAGCAAAGCAAAAATGTGTTCAATATCTGTTTTTTTGTTTAGTTTTTGTTTTTATGCTCTTTTTGTTTTAAATGCAAAAATAAACTGTGCCTTTGTAAACAACATTTTAAATTATTCAATTCCAATTTAGAACTACTTAAGATGGCTTCATTCAATTTCAAATTAATTGTTTAGAGGCATCAGCTAGCTAATAATAGTCATACTTTAGGTAATCAAGGGTATTATTAAACAGCTGTGTTGGCACCTCTGGGCAAACCAATCAGACAGATGAGCTTTATGAAGCTTTAGACTATCATCTTTTACTCACTGTGTCACCATAAATTAAAACATTGTGATTCAAAGTATTAGAGAAAAACATGTTTTATAAAAAAACATATAAAAGAAGTTTTTTCTTGACAAAGCTGGTGTGCCAGCAAAAAGCTGGAAATGTGATTTTACTGGTATGTAATTAAAGGCATTTTGGAACCCTTACACATCCTCATGAACAAGATTTTTTACTGTATATGTCCTGTTGTGCATAATACTTTATCAATAATAAGAGATGAGCTCCAGGAAAGGGTTGAATATGAATTTGTGGCAAATTATATTTGTTTGCAGTTAATGAACACAGCCAACGAATGTGGCCATTTGCAGCCAAAACAACCAATTACCAATAATGCAGTTTTTGGACTTTAAACTCTGGTCGAGGACTTAGAAGGGCAAATAATGGGAAAATAATAAGGTTTTCTTATATATCAGCCCCATCAATATACAAGTTAGGTTTCTCAGCAGCCTTATGTTAGTGTGTGTTGGAGACTTGGAGTAGATATGGAGCCAACAATGTGTTTGCCGGGAGAGATAGTTGCTGCTATGCATTGCTATACACTGTGTTATTGTGCTATGTTACAGCGAACTGCAGTGTAGTGGGCTACATATTGATGTGTACCCCCTCCCTGGTGTTTATAGTGCATATTTTGCTATATTACAGTGCACACTGCATAGTGCATAGACCCAATAGTTATTTATTTTGTGTGTATGTCATCGGGTGCTCTTTAGCTGCTAAGCCTACTTGCAGCTTTTTTTATTATTTTTTTTATTCCACTTTTCTTTATTTTCTTTTTGCTTGCAGCTTGGACTTTAAACACACATGCACACACACACACAAAGTATAGGTTTGTAGTTTAGCATTTTAGTTTTTTGGGGGGAAGCAGTATATTTTTTTTAGAACAATTTTGTCAGGGTCCTTTTTTTTAGGGCCAACAGTGTGTACTGTCATGGGCAAAGCTTCTCTATATTTGCAGCCTATCACTGCATACTTGAGGTACATTTTTGTGCATCAAATCCTCACATTTCACCATGCACCAAAGCGCCACATTCCTATTTACCCTATTGCTATAGTTGATAATAAAGATATTTAACTCCCTGTACTCATAATATCTGGCAGGCATGATGGGTGAGACAGAGGTTCTACACTCACAGTTAGTAGTGAATGAGAAGGTTCTGCATTTTCAGATAAAAGCTGTGGTTGGGCTGAAACTTTAAAATGGTTGTAAACTTCGGACATGAAATACATGAACAAAGCATATCCCTCAATAGTGTGCACATGGTGCAGATAAGATGCAGTATAGGTAATGCCTCCAGGTTGCCATATAACATTGAATTTACAGAAAATTACAGCAACTGCAGATTAACAGGAAGAGTCATTTTTAATATTATTAAATTAGAATATGTCTTCTATCGCAATTGCATATGCTACCTTATTACTTGTTTGCTAGCTAGATTTTTTTTCCTCAAAAGGAAGATCACCCTTTAAAGTGCTTTTACTGCTTTCTTAGAATATACAAATACTTAAAGCAGGGTTCTGCTTACAAAAAAAAAATAAAAGTCAACAGCTACAAATACATTTTAATAATCGGACACTTTCCTGTCCCAGGGTCCAGCGATGTGTCTCCCCCTCCTCTCTGCGGCACCAGCAATGTCACTGTGGGCGTCCAGCTGTGGCGTCACAGCCGGGCACGCTCTGCTTATGCGCCAAGAGGGAGGGGGAGAGAGGGATTGACGAGAGGGAGGGGGAGAGGTGAACTTACTTCCGGCGCCACAGAGCCCTGGGAGGAAGTGGCAGCTGGAATCCTCTAAAAAGAGGGTTTCTGCTCCCCCCCCAAAAAAAATGACATGCCAAAAATTCCCCTTAAAGAGGAAGTTCCATTTTTGGGTGTGGGTTTTAACTGTGCTTGATTAATAAAAATGTGTTGCGATCTACCTTTACCTATCATAACAGAAGGGGTGGCTTTAGCTTGCTGGTAAATCCAGTCATAAATGAACTCCTACTGCTATATTGAAACTTTATAAAGACTTTAAATAAGTATATATCAATACGTTTAATATGTTCAAATCTCATTGGTCACTCCATTTAATATTTTTTCTGGTATTGCTTATTTCTTGGCTCTAGTTTTAGGTGTTTTATTAATTACAACCAGGGCTTTTTTTTGCAGAGAATAGGTGCAGGAACTCCCCCCTTCTGAGTCACTCTTTGCCTCCACCCCTTACCCACCCTCAAGCACTGTCCCTTGGTTTCCCCCCCACCCACCTCCCAGTACCGACCCTTTTCAGAGAATACAGAACCAAGTATTATTTTGTGGTGCTAAGTAATTTGTTTGGTATTTGTTAATAACAAGAAAAGCAGTAAAATAGATCCTCTGCAGCCAGCAATGATAAACCCCTCCCCAGCAACAATAGATCCTCCCAGAAACAATATATCCCCCAGCAATAATAGATACTCCCAGCAACGATAGACCCACCCAAGCAACACTTAACCCACACCAGCAACAATAGATCCCCCAGCAACAATAAATCCCCCCAGCAATAATAGGCACCCCCAGCAACACTAGACCCACCCCAACAACAATTGACCCCGCAGAAACAATATACCTCACCCCAGCAACAATAGATGCCCCAGCAAAAATAGATACCCCTAGCAACACTAGACCCACTGCAGCAACAATAGATCCCACAGCAACAACAGATCCACCCCTGCAACAATAGACCCCCAGCAACAACAGATTTCCCAGCATCCACCATCAATAGACCCTTCATCAGCCAGCAACAATAGACCTCTCCCTCTCCAATTCCCCCCCGCAACAATAGACCCCCACAAAAAATAGATTCCTGCCAGCATACCCCAGTACCCAATGCCATTACATACATTCGATGCTAAAGGTGCTGGAACTGCGTTCTCCCACGTTCCCACTAAAAAAAATCCCTCATTATAACTACATTTGACAGCCACCTAAAAAATAAGCCACTTCTTCTATTGAGATTGTGGCTCACAACTCATCTTTGCTAACAAATGAATGAACTTTTTGTAGGTGTACTGCAGATTGCTAGTTAAGAACTTTGTACAGGTAAATGTAACATCTGCCTGTTTTGCAACTTGCCTCAGAAAATGTTATCAGCAAAAGCAATACTGCAACATTAGCGAACAAGAGAAGATATTACCATCTCTACTAGAGCATGTAACTAGCTAGTCGGTTACCCTGGTAACCAAATAGATGTTATATGAAAGCTGCAGTCAATGACAGTCCTACTGAGCGATTTTATAGGTGTTATACCAAAAGCTATCATAAAGCATAATGGTGCCAACTATGAAAATGTTTGTTTCTTTTTCCAGGGAAGATTGACTTGGATAAGTAAACAAAAGCTTCACCTGAACACTGAATAGATATTATTCAGATTCTGAACCACAGCTTTGTTTTTCTGTCCTTAATAGGACAGTTTTGGCAATACCATCTTACTGGAAGCATTGCTAAAAACCAAACACTATGCCTTTTATTTATTTTTCTCCATGAACTGCATTCTTAGTTTACGATGTGTATATTTCAATATATATCTATATATACAAAGTTCTGTGGCTTTGTCTTACAGAAATATATCATGATTAAGTGATAGCTCTGTAGTAACCTACAGCAACATCAGAAACTATGCTGCACTGGTCTGGCATACAGTGAATTCTTATTGACTGTTATTGATTACTGCACCAAAGAATAAATGCTCCTTATCAATAACACATTTTTTTTTATTTAAGAGATATGCTCAGTAGACAACATGTAGGCAGTTTATCCACTTCCTGACCATCCCATAGCAGATGTATTGCTACTGGGTGGCTGTTCTGTGCAGAATCACGTATATACACCATATTGTCAAAAGTATTGAGATGCCTGCCTTTACACGCACATGAACTTTAATGGCATCCCAGTCTTAGTCCGTAGGGTTCAATATTGAGTTGGCCCACCCTTTGCAGCCACAACAGCTTCAACTTTTCTGGGAAGGCTGTCCACCAGGTTTAGGAGTGTATCTATGGGAATGTTTCATCATTCTTAAACTAGCTCATTTGTGAGGTCAGGCACTGATGTTGGATGAGAAGGTCTGTCTCGTAGTCTCTGCTCTAATTCATCCCAAAGGTGTTCTATTAGGTTGAGGTCAGGACTCTGAAGACCAGTCAAGTTCCTTAAACCTTGCTTTGTGCACTGGTCCAAATCATTTGATGGAGGGGGGATTATGGTGGGGGATTGTTTTTCAAGTGTTGGGCTTGGCCCCTTAGTTTCAGTGAAGTGAACACTTACGGCATTAGCATACCAAGACATTTTGGACAATTTCATGCTCCCAACTTTGTGGAAACAGTTTGAGGATGACCCCTTCCTGTTCCAACATGACTGCGCATCAATGTACAAAGCAAGGTCCATAAAGACATGGATGAGCGAGCTTGGGATGGAGGAACTTGACTGGCCTGCATGGGTTGAAGTCTTGACCTCAACTCGATAGAACACCTTTGGGATGAGACTGAGCCTTCTCATCCAACATCAGTGCCTGACCTCACAAATGTGCTTCTGGAAGAATGGTCAAACATTCTCATAAACCTTGTGGGCAGCCTTTCCACTATAAATTGTTGATCACCACCATTACTAGTATATAAAAAACAAATTCCAATATATATCCCACAGTCTGTAGACACTAACTTTTGCACAAACCGATCAATTTAAGCTTATTGGGATTTTTTACCAAAAATACGTAACAGAAAAATATATTGCCCTAAATGTATGAATAAATTAGATTTTTAATTTTTTTTATTTAATGTTTTATAGCAGAAAGTAAAAAATATTGTTTTTTTTTTTTCAAAATTGTCAGTCTTTTTTTTGTTTATAGCACAAAAAATAAAAAAAATCCAGTGGTGATCAAATACCCCCAAAAGAAAGCTCTAATGCCGCGTACACACGAGCGGACTTTCTATCCTACTTGGTCCGGCACACTTTCCGACGGACTTTGTCCGCCAGGTGCGCCGGACTTTAAAACGGACGGACTTGCCCACACACGCCGGGACTTTCCGGCGGGCTAAGTCCGCCCGTCTTTCCGACGGACTTTCGCCGGAGTTCCGGCGGACTTTCAGAATGAACGGACTTGCCCACACACGGACAAGTCCGTTCATTTTGAACGTGACTCAGGTGCGACGGGACTAGAAAAGGATGTCAATCTTGCCGCTTTTATCGCCGAGATTGACACCTTGCTAGCCCCGTCGCGGGGCATACCAGGCCCTTAGGTCTGGTATGGATTATAAAGGGGAACCCCGCTACGCCGAAAAAACGGCGTGGGGTCCCCCTAAAATCCATACCAGACCCCGATCCGAGCACGCAGCCTGGCCGGTCAGGAAAGGGGGTGGGGACGAGCGAGCGCCCCCCCCCCTCCTGAACCGTACCAGGCCGCATGCCCTCAACATGGGGGGTGGGTGCTTTGGGGGAGGGGGGCGCACTGCTCCCCCCCCCCAAAGCACCTTGTCCCCATGTTGATGAGGACAAGGGCCTCTTCCCGACAACCCTGGCCGTTGGTTGTCGGGGTCTGCGGGCGGGGGCTTATCGGAATCTGGGAGCCCCCTTTAATAAGGGGGCCCCCAGATCCCGGCCCCCCACCCTATGTAAATGAGTATGGGGTACATGGTACCCCTACCCATTTACCTAGGAAAAAAGTGTAAGTAATAAAACACACTACACAGGTTTTTAAAATATTTTATTAAACAGCTCCGGGGGGGGGATCTTCCTCCGGCTTCGGGGGTCTTCTTCCGGCTTCGGGGGTCCCTCCGCTTCATCTTCTCCCGGCGTCAGGTTGGTTCTTCTCCGCTCTCCGGCCTCTTCTCCCGGTGTCGCAGGTCTTCGGCCGGCCCCTCCACTCTCTTCATGTAGCTCTATTGTGAGCGGAGGTCCGGACTTCTGGGCTTCTTGGCTTCTTGGCTTCTCTTCTCTTCTCTTCCCCCAGATGTTGACACGACGCTCTCTCCGGCTGGACTGGTCTCTGAGGGCTGCGTTGTGACTTATATAGGCGGAGACCCCGCCCCCATATGATGTCACAGTCCTTGGGCATGCTGGGACTGTGACGTTTTAGGGGGCGTGGTCGACCACGCCCCCTAAAACGTCACAGTCCCAGCATGCCCAGGGACTGTGACATCATATGGGGGCGGGGTCTCCGCCTATATAAGTCACAACGCAGCCCTCAGAGACCAGTCCAGCCGGAGAGAGCGTCGTGTCAACATCTGGGGGAAGAGAAGAGAAGAGAAGCCAAGAAGCCAAGAAGCCCAGAAGTCCGGACCTCCGCTCGCAATAGAGCTACATGAAGAGAGCGGAGGGGCCGGCCGAAGACCTGCGACACCGGGAGAAGAGGCCGGAGAGCGGAGAAGAACCAACCGGACGCCGGGAGAAGATGAAGCGGAGGGACCCCCGAAGCCGGAAGAAGACCCCCGAAGCCGGAGGAAGATCCCCCCCCCGGAGCTGTTTAATAAAATATTTTAAAAACCTGTGTAGTGTGTTTTATTACTTACACTTTTTTCCTAGGTAAATGGGTAGGGGTACCATGTACCCCATACTCATTTACATAGGGTGGGGGGCCGGGATCTGGGGGCCCCCTTATTAAAGGGGGCTCCCAGATTCCGATAAGCCCCCGCCCGCAGACCCCGACAACCAACGGCCAGGGTTGTCGGGAAGAGGCCCTTGTCCTCATCAACATGGGGACAAGGTGCTTTGGGGGGGGGCGCAGGGCGCCCCCCTCCCCCAAAGCACCCACCCCCCATGTTGAGGGCATGTGGCCTGGTACGGTTCAGGAGGGGGGGGGGGCGCTCGCTCGTCCCCACCCCCTTTCCTGACCGGCCAGGCTGCGTGCTCGGATCGGGGTCTGGTATGGATTTTAGGGGGGGCCCCACGCCGTTTTTTCGGCGTAGCGGGGTTCCCCTTTATAATCCATACCAGACCTAAGGGCCTGGTATGCCCCGCGCTCGCCGCAATAGGAAGATTTGTTTTTCCTATTGCAGCGAGCGCGAGATGCAATACCATCCCCTCGTGTCGTATTTGGTCTGTCGGACCAGCCTACACACGAGCGGGCTTTCCGTCGGACCAGCACACACACGAGCGGACTTTCCGCCCGAAACTGAGTCCGACGGAAAGATTTAAAACATGTTTAAAATCTAGGTCCGGCGGGCTTTTGGGAAGAAGTCCGCCGGAAAAGTCCGCCGCCGCCCACACACGGGCGGATTGTCCGGCACACTCTGGTCCGCCGGACCAAGTATGCCGGAAAGTCCGACCGTGTGTACGCGGCATAACTGTGGGAGAAAATGATATAAATTTGATTTGGGTACAGCATTGCATGACCGCACAACTGTCAGTTAAAATAATGCAATGCCTGCCCTGGTGATGAAGGGGAGTAAATCTTCTGGAAGTCAAGTGGTACAATTGTAACACATTTTATCTGGTAGATATGCAATTTACAACTTTCTGTCTTGCCTATATAGGTGCAAATAACTATTTTGTGTAAAAAAAAGTATACTGTAGAAAATAATCTTATGAACAAAAATACAAACTTAAAGCGGAGGTCCGCTGAAAAAAAATATTAAAAGCCAGCAGCTACAAATACTGCAGCTGCTGACTTTTAATATATGAACACTTACCTGTCCAGGGAGCCCGCGATGTCGGCAGCTGAAGCCGATCCATCCTTCAGCTCTCGGCTGCTGCCGCCGCCATTCTCGTTAAGGGAATAAGGAAGTGAAGCCGTGCGGCTTCACTTCCTGGTTTCCTACTGCGCATGTGCGAGTCGCGCTGCGCGTCCTCTCAGGTCCCTGCTGTGTTCTGGGACCTGGGGGGAGGATGGGGTAGGCGCCGGAAGTGGCATAGGTCACCGCAAGCACCGAGGTGATCTATGCCAGGAAGTGGGAGCAAATACATGGAACTCCACTTTAACCGGTTCCTGCTCCCCCCCGTGCCCGCGGCGGTCAGATTCGTTAGAGGACCGATCAGTCCCCAGGGCCAGACCAATGATTTATGGTCTGGACCTGGTGATTGCTCCTAACGAATGGAAACCTTCCCCTGTCTGTGTAAGTGTAAACACAGAGAGGAGGAAGTGTTGTCATCTCTCCTCATGGAGTATTTTCGATTCCAGTGAGCGGAGAGAACCTCTAACCGTGAGTTGCACCAACAGTACAATATCACTAGTACACATAGGTACACTTGCCACCCCCTGATCCCCCACCAATTGCCCCCCTCCAGGTAACCCCTTCACTCCCTGTCACTGTGTCACCAACTGCAGTTTTCAGATTTTTTACTGATGTAAAAAATGCATTGGTGTCATTTGTGCATTGGTGTCATTTGTGACTGAAATAAGTGTTAGGGCAGTTAGTAGTAGCCCCAGTTAGGTCTAGGTTACCACCCTAAATGCCCCTAATAAAGGTTTAACCCCTTGATCGCCCCCCCTGTTAACCCTTTCACCCTGTCGCCAGTGTCACTAATCGATCGCCGTATTTGTGTCAGGTGTGACGCTAGTTAGCCAGTTAGATGATTTGTTTCACGGTCCGGTTTTTATAGTGTCAGGTACCCCATATACTACCTAATAAAGGTTGCAGTTTTCATATTTTTTACTGATCACTGCTTTGGTGTCATTTGTGACTGAAATAAGTGTTAGGGCAGTTAGTACTAGACCCAGTTAGGTCTAGGTTACCCCCTAAACCCCCCTAATAAAGGTTTAACCCCTTGATTGCTCCCCCAGTTAACCCTTTCACTCCCTGTCGCCAGTGGCACTAATCGATCGCCGTATTTGTATCAGGTGTGACGCTAGTTAGCCAGTTAGTTGATTAGTTTCACCATTCGGTTTTTATAGCGTCAGGTACCCCATATACTACCTAATAAAGGTTTTAACCCCCTGATTGCTTCCTAGTTAACCCTTTCACCCCATCACCAGTGATCACTGTATTAGTGTTACGGGTGAGGCTGGTTAGTTAGTTTGTTTTTTATAGCATCAGGGCACCCACCGTATATTACCCAATAAAGGTTTAACTCCCTGATCGCCCAGTGGGTGATATCAGTTAGGTTTTAGCGTCAATCAGGGTCTGCGTCATCCCAGGCAGTGTCAGATTAGTGCCAGTACTGCTAACACCCATGCACGCACCATACACCTCCCTTAGTAGTATAGTGTCTGAACGGATCGATATCTGATCTGATCAGATCTATACTAGTGTCCCCAGTAGTTTAGGGTTCCCAAAAATGCAGTGTTAGCGGGATAAGCCCAGATACCTGCTAGCACCTGCAATTAGCCCCTCCGCCCAGCCCAGCTCACCCAAGTGCAGTATCAATCGATCACTGTCACTTACAAAAACACAACACACATAACTGCAGCATTCGCAGAGTCAGGCCTGATCCCTGCGAACGCTAACAGTTTTTTTGGTAGCGTTTGAATCAGTCGCTGACAGTCAGGAACTCTTTTTCCTGTGAGTCTCACTAGTGTACCAGTAAATTTAGAGACCAAAATGTCAAATCGAAGGTATACTAGTGAAGAGGCCTACATGTTTCTGAGCATGACAGATAGTGAAGAGAAAGTCACTCATCTGTCAGATTCAGGCGCAGAATATGATCCTGTAGACAGCAGTGGCATCCTGACAGATAGCTCTGACGACTGAGTTGTGGTCCCTGCCAAGGTTAGGCGTACCCGACACCGTTTTTCTGCTGTTGTTAAGGTGCAACAACTGCAGGGCTCTTGTATGGAGCAGAGAGCCAGTACTAGTGCTGCTCATCCTTCTGGTGAACTGGCAAGCACCAGTGGCCTAGTACACCCTGGTTGTAGTCAAACCAGCACTGCAGTAACACGTGGTGACGTGCCGAGTCCCATAAGTGCAGTTCAAGCTGGTGAGGTGGCTAGCACAACTAGTGTCCTGCTGCCACCAAGAAGGCAAAGACATACCCGTTGAGCCCATAATGCCCTTCCTACTGCATTTGCCAATCCGAATTGGGAGCCCAACACTACTATAGCACCCATACTTCCCCCATTCACTGGCCAACCTGGAATTCAGGTGGAAACAATTGATTTTCTGTCACTTAATTTTTATTCACTATTTTTCACAGAGAATCTCTATAGATCTATTGTGGACCAAAGCAATTTGTATACTGGTCACTTCATTGCCGCTAATCCCCATTTGACCATTGCCAGAGATTGGAAACCTATTACAGTTTCTGAATTTAAGACCTTTCTGGGCCTATCCCTCCTCATGGGCATAACTAAAAAGAGTGAGCTGCGGTCATGTTGGTCCACTGACCCAATTTGCCATATACCTGTGTTCTCTGCCTCCATGACCAGGGCACGAAACAAGCAGATCTTGCAGTTCATGCACTTCATTGACAATGAACTCTGTCGTCCTCGGGGTGACCCTGGATACGATCAGCTCTACAAAATTCAGCCCCTCGTAAACCACTTCAACCAACAGTTTGCAGCCTTGTTTACTCCCCATCAAGTTGTCTGCATTGACGAGTCCCTAATTAAGTTTTCTGGCTGTTTGTCTTTCAAACAGTATCTTCCCAGCAAGCATGCCAGATATGGGGTCAAGATGTATAAGCTCTGTGACAGGGCCACAGGCTGTACATATAGTTTTATGGTTTATGAGGGAAGAGATCATCACATAGAGCCAGAGAACTGCCCAGATTACATAGGGAGCGCTGGTAAGATTGTGTGGGACTTGGTGTCACCCTTATTCGGAAAGGGGTACCACTTGTATGTAGACAATTATTACACAAGCGTGCCACGTTTTAGTCACTTCTTTGATCACGGAATTGGCGCATGTGGCACCGTGCGATCTAATCACCGGGGCTTACCCCAGAGGCTTGTAGATTCCCGTCTTAGGCTGGGGGAGAGAGCCTGCTTGAAGTGTAATAATTTGCTCGCTGTGAAGTGGAGGGATAATCGGAATGTTTTCGTTCTGTCCTCCCTTCACGCAGACATGATGGTCCAAATTCCTACGGTGACTGGTGTTGTGGAGAAACCCCTCTGTGCCCACAAATATAACCTTAATATGGGAGGGGTGGACCTCAACGACCAGTTGTTGGCACCGTACCTAATTGCCCGTAAGGCCAGACGCTGGTACAAAAAAGTGTCTGTATACTTATTTCAATTGGCTCTGCTGAATGCTTATGTGCTATACAAAGTTTCAGGACAAACTGGATCCTTCCTTAAATTCCAGGAAGAGATAACCACAGCCCTTCTGTTTCCAGACAGTGCTGTGGCCCAACTTCCCAATCCAAATGCAGTAAGCCGGCTACATGGGAGGCATTTTCCATATGTTCTCCCTGGTACCCCTACCCAACGAGCCCTCCAATGAAAATGTCCTGTCTGTAGAAAGCGCGGATATAGGCATAACACCTGCTATTGTTATGCCTCCTGTCCTGACCATCCTGGTCTTTGCATTGGTGAATGTTTTGAATGCTACCATACACTAGTGGAGTATTAGTGTAAGGTACAGCACTGCACAGACTAGGATACACTTTCACAGGGTCTCCAAAGATACCATCGCTTTTTGGGAGACCCGAACCTGGGACTGAACCGTTACAACCATTACAGTTACAAATAAAAGTGTAAAAAAAAAAAAAAAATAGTTGTCGTTTTATTATTCTCTCTCTCTCTCTCTTTCTATTCTCTCTCTATTGTTCTGCTTTTTTTTTACTGTATTCTACAATGCAATGTTTTATTGGTACTATGTTTTATCATGTTTGCTTTTCAGGTATTTAATTATTTTATACTTTACTGTTTACTGTGTTTTATTGTTAACCATTGTTTTGTTTTTAGGTACGCCATTCATCTGCAGCACTGATTTATTTATTTTGACAGCAACAGCGGTTGCTCTCACGATACGTAAATCAACAACTCCAGTGCTGTAGAAGGTGATTTCACCATCACAGTTAAAAAAAAAAAAAAAAAGAGCATATATGCTGAAGCATGGGGGCAGGGGTGGAGGGGCGATTTGCCCCTAACATTAGGGGCGGATTACCCCCATGCTTCGGCATATATTTTTTAGGCACAGATTGCATTAAAAAATATTTTACTTTTACTATGTTTTTATTGTAATTGCTTTGCAGGTATGTTAAGGCTTACGGTTATACTGTGATGTTACTTTGTTTTATTGTTAACCATCATTTGCTTAGCAGGTACGCCATTCAGCTGCAGCACTGATTTCTTCACAGCCACAGCATTTGCTGCCACGATACGTAAATCAGCGACTCCAGCGCTGTAGGAGGTGCTTTCACCACCACAGTTAAAAAAAAATGGTGCATGTATACCCACCGATCAATCTCTGCTTTTCGTTCAGCCCACAGGCTGAATGAAAAAAAGATAATTACAATGTATGCTCAACAAGGGCCAGCAACGTACTGGTATGTTGCTGGACTTTGAGTGGTTATACCAGAATGATGCCTGCAGGTTTAGGTACCATCATGGTATCATTCTTTTCAGCCAGGGGTCGGCTTTCATGTAAAATCAATCCTAGCAAGTAATTAGCCTCTAGACTGCTATTACAAACAGTGGGAGGGAACATTCCCCCTTCCCACCTTCTTCATTGGTTTTCTCAGGCTCTCCTGTCCCAACAGTGAACCCGAGAATGCAGCCGGTGATTCCTCCAGCTGACCATAGAGATGATCAAAGACCAGAATGGCTCCAATCATCTCTATGGCCTAAGAAACTGGAAGCTATGAGCATTTCATGACTTAGGTTTTGCCGGATATAAACAGCGCCATTGTGAAATTGGAAAAGCATTTTATCACACCAATCTTGGTGTGGTCAGATGCTTTCAGGGCAGAGGAGAGATCTAGGGTCTAATAGACCCCAATTTTTTCAAAAAAGAGTACCTGTCACTACCTATTGCTATCATAGGGGATATTTACATTCCCTGAGATAACAATAAAATTGCTAAAAAAATTGAAAGGAACTGTTTAAAATATAACAAAAGCAAAATAAATAATTAAATTAAAAAAACCACACCCCTGTCCCTCCGTGCTCACGCGCAAAGGCAAACGCAAGCGTCAGTCTGGTGTCATATCTAAACAGCAATTGCACCATGCATGCGAGGTATCACCACAAAGGTCAGTAATTTTAGCAGTAGACCTCCTCTGTAAATCTAAAATGGTAACCTGTAAAGGCTTTTAAAGGTTTTTAAAAATGTATGTAGTTTGTCGCCGCTGCATGTTTGTGCGCAATTTTAAAGCATGTCATGTTTGGTATCCATGTACTCGGCATAAGATCATCTTTTTATTTCATCAAACATTTGGGCAATATAGTGTGTTTTAGTGCATTAAAAAAAAAAAGTGTGTTTTTTTAAAAAAAAAGAATGCGTTTGAAAAATCGCTGCGCAAATACTGTGTAAAAAAAATGAAACACCCACCATTTTAATCTGTAGGGCCTTTGCTTTAGAAAAATATATAATGTTTGGGGGTTCAAAGTAATTTTCTTGCAAAAAGAATTTATTTTTTCATGTAAACAAAAAGTGTCAGAAAGGGCTTTGTCTTCAAGTGGTTAGAAGAGTGGGCGATGTGTGACATAAGCTTCTAATTGTTGTGCATAAAATGCCAGGACAGTTCAACCCCCCCAATTACCCCTTTTTGGAAAGTAGACACCCTGAGCTATTTGCTAATAGGCATGTTGAGTCCATAGAATATTTTATATTTTGCCACAAGTTTTGGGAAAATTACACTTTTTTTTTTTGCACAAAGTTGTCACAAAATTATATATTGTTCAATCATGGCATGGTTATATGTGAAACCCCAAAATACATTCTGCTGCTTCTCCTGAGTAAGGGATACCTCATGTGTGAGACTTTCTGGGAGCCTAGCCACGTACAGGGCCCCGAAAACCAATCACCGCCTTCAGGCTTTCTAAGGGCGTACATTTTTTATTTCACTCCTCACTGCCTATCGCAGTTTCAGAGGCCATGAAATGCTCCATAGCACAACCCCCCCAAATGACCCTATTTTGGAAAGTAGACACCCCAAGCTATTTGATGAGAGGCATATTGAGTATTTGGCAGATCTCGTTTTTTGTCACAAAGTTTTGAAAATTGAAAAAAGAAAAAAAAATAAGTTTTCAAAAATAAATGAGATCTGCAAAATACTCACCATGCCTCTTAGCAAATACCTTGGGGTGTCTACTTTCCAAAATGGGGGTCATTTGGGGGGGGTTGTGCTATCTGGACATTTCAGGGCCTCCGTAACTGTGATAGGTAGTGAGGAAGTGAAATCACCATTTTACGCCCTTAGAAAGCCTGAAGGTGGTGCTTGGTTTTCGGGGTCCTGTACACGGCTAGGCTCCCAAAAAGTCTCATACATGTGGTAACCCCGTACTCAGGAGAAGCAGCAGAATGTATTTTAAGGTGTCATTTTACACATGCCCATGGCATGTTTGAGCAATAGATCATTTAGTGACAACTTTGTGAAAAAAAATTAATTTTCCCGCAACTTTTGTCAAAATATATAATATTCCCTGGACTCAACATGCCTATCAGAAAATAGCTTGGGGTGTCTACTTTCCAAAATGGGGTCATTTGAGTGGGTTTTGTGCTATCTTGGCATTTTATGGCCTTTGAAACTGTGACAGGTCGTGAGGAGTGAAATCAAAAATTTACACCCTTAGAAATCTTGAAGGCAGTGATTGGTGTTCGGGGTCCTGTATGAGGCTAGGCTCCCAAAAAGTCTCACACATGAGGTACCTCAATACTCATGAGAAGTAGAAGAATTTATTTTGTTTGGGTACAGCACTGCATGACAGCGCAATTACCAGTTAAAGCAACCAAGAAGATTAACACATTGCTTTTGTGGTATGTAAAAAGTATACATGAACTAAATTCTCAGAGTTGACCCCAATTTAGTTATTTCTTATAGTATCCAAACTTTTAAAATGTGTAGATAATTTTGAGACAAACTCTTTTGCATTGCCAATTTCTTTACAAAAATATATATATATACATTCAAACAGCTAAGACTATAAATCACTGCAGTTAGTCTTTATAGTTCACACCGCACGGGAAACCCTGTTATCTTCAACAGCATATGTGGAAAGTGTTGAAAACTGCAGCATTAGGGCTTTCGTGTTAGTTATTAATATGCATTTTAGCAGTAACTCAGCTCAGTTCTTTAAATTTCGTGCAGCTAGGAACAAAGTGTCCAGTACAACATTTTCTTTATAATATGTGAACATTTTACCATAAAGGAAATAAGTTTTGGTCTGAACAGCAGGCACAACAAGGCAGTATGTTCGTTTTTTTGTTCCAGTGCAGATATTCTCAGTGTGGGGCTTTCAAAGTTGAAAACAAACAAGTATACATTAAAGTGTTTTCCAAATCACCATGACTTATACCTCGTTTTTTTTAATATGACCTGAACGCTTTAGACTAGCCCTTTCCTGAACCTAAACACCTCAAATGCATGTAAACCAAATCACTAAAATAAGCTTTAACATGTTGATGTAATTCCTAAAGTAATTTTCAATATTTTAACTCTTTAAATTAAATACCAGGTGATTCTGCCATGTAGGTCCTTCCTTGTTCAGGTACCTATTATTATTATAATACAGGTTTTATATAGCGCCAACATTTTGCGCAGCGCTTAACAAAATAAAGGCAGACATTACAGTTACATTACAATTTGGTACAAGAGGAATCAGAGGGCCCTGCTCATTAGAGCTTACAATCTAAAAAGGAAGGGATGGTTATAGGGTGACAATGCTCTGCTCTTGTTTAAAAGTTGCACTCCTGCATTGTCCCATTGACTTTAACCACTTAAGACCAGGCCTATTTTTTACACTTGGTGTTTACAAGTTAAAATTTGTTTGCTAGAAAATTCTAGAGAATTAAATGGCGGTTGCTGAAATACTTTATGTCACACTATATTTGCCCAGCAGTCTTAAAAACGCAATTTTTTTTGGAAAAAATACACTTTTTTGAATAAAAAAATAAGAAAACAGTAAAGTTAGCTCAATTTTTTTATATTGTGAAAGAAAATGTTACGCTGAGTAAATTGATACCCAACATGTCATGCTTCAAATTTGCTCCCACTCATGGAATGACGACAAACTTTGACACTTAAAAATCTCCATAGGCAAAGTTTAAACATTTCTACAGGTTACCAATTTTAAGTTACAGAGGAGGTCTTTTGCTAGAATTATTGCTCTTGTGCCAACGATCGTGGCAACCTCACACATGTGGTTTGAACATCGTTTATATATGTGGGCATGACTTATGTATGCATTCGCTTCTACGCGCAAGCACGACGGGACAGGGTGCTTTAAAAAAAAAAAGTATTTATTTTACTTTTTATTTTTTATTTTTACACTGTCCCTTAAAAAGAAATGGATCGCTTTTACTCCTATTACAAGGAATGTTAACATCCCTTGTAAAAGAAAAAAGCATGACAGAACCTCTTTAATGTGGAATCTGTGGTCATAAAGATTTTCCCCTTTAAGACCATTGGGTGGAAGTTAGGTTTGACTTCACTCCTGTCATCCAATAGTATGGAGTGGGGGCCATCATTCCCTCACTTGACTTCATGCCTCTGAGGGCAAAGGACTGGATCATCTCCGCAGCTACTGATGGCTCCAGTAAGCAGTGGAGATGACCAGGACATGGCGGGAGGGGGGTGGGCACCTCCCCCGCTGCCGATAAATGTGATCTTGTGGCGAATCTGCTGCAGAGACCACTGCTATATGAAAGTGGACCGCCCGTTTTAAAAAATACCAGGGTTATGGTAGCTATCTGCTGCCATAACAACAGTATTCAACATCAAAGTACCTATGTATAACAACGGTGGGTGGTCCGGAAGTGGTTAAAAAGCAAAGTAAGGCTAAGTTTGGTATTGCATCTTAATTGCTGCTCCTCTGAAAAGTGATCTGTATTCAGATCACTTTTCAGACATGTTTATCAGGTGGCCAGGTGGTGTGGAGATGATGTGGTGCCTCCTCACCACCTGTTTTAACCCTGTAATTGTTGCATTGACAGGCCAACAACCAATTGCATGCAGGTGGGAGGTGTTTGCTTCACTTCCTCATTCACTTTAATAGGTTGCACTCAGCAGTAGTGTTGTGTGCCCAGTAAGACAGGAGTAATAGCTTTTAATGTGGGTGCAAAGCAAATCTAATGACTGCAGTACTAACTGCCTTTTCAGCTTAAGGGGGCTCAAACTACATTTTTAATGCCCCCCCCCCAATTGCAGGTCTAAATGAGCCCTAATCCTTGCAAAACAATGGAAGCACCTCCAGTGCATGCTATAAGCATATTTTGATTTGAAGCCAAGTAGGAGTTCTGACATCCTCTTTGCCTCCTTCTCTGGCATTAAAACAAGCTCAATGTTGTTTTTATATTCTGGGACAGTGTTGGACCCTGCTACTGTGTAAAGAGGTACATAGCGAAAGGGTTCTTAAAGAGGCAGATTGAGGGGCTCCAAAATGGCTATTATGAGTGGAGAAAAACATTTTTTTTGTTTTCTCTGAGTATAGTAAGCCCCTGGAATGTGTTCTGTAGTGCAGAGGCTTCAAAGAGTTATAAAAGGGATGAAGCTGCTAACCCTATGTCAAGATCTTACCAGAGAGCTGCAGGCTGTGCGTACAGATATGCACAGCCCTTATAATCAAGGGCCTGGCAGAAGTGCAGAGCTCCACTTGGGAGACAAGAGGTCCCCTGCCCAGAGGCTAGGGCAGAGCAGCAGGGAGCTGCAAGAGAGAGAGATGATTTTTGGACCAGACCAAAGACCTAGGCTTGAGGCCTAAGCAGTCGTAGAAGGATATAATTATAAACAAATATTTGAAGTGATCTTGAATTATTATGTGGTATGATATTTTGCTGAATCTCAAGTAGTTTTCTGAGTCTGCTTAACAAAAGGTAATGACTACTCAAGGAACGAAAAATAATTGATCAGAAACTTTCAATAACATTTCAGTAAAAGAAAAATAATTGATCAAGACAGATTCATTTTTTTGAAAGTGTTGTTTGCTAAAAAGGATATTTAGAGCAGCGGTTAGTTACTGTTATAGCACTTGTATAATTTTAGAGTTGAGCCAATATTTTAAACACAAGACTGCTATTAATTTCACAATTCAAAGAGAAACAAAATAACAAAATTGCAAGAAAACAATAAAACCACTTTCTCCAGAAGGAGTGCTGAGAGATGCTGCCAAAGAAACAAACATAATAATAAACTGCCATTAGATATAGTAACAATAGGGTATTTCATTCATTTTTTTCATGATTTACATATAGACACACTAGTGAGAGTCATTTACAGCAATACTTACTCTGTTTAAAGTCTAACTCCAGTAAGCGTGAATTTTTTGCAGTGGGTCTACGCCAGAACCGCAAGGGTTAATTGCTTGTTTAGTCCATAGGGAAGTACAAGTCCTTTCCTCTGCTCCTCCCACAGGTGGCACTCCCTTGTGCTCTGGTAGTGAACTCTCCCTCAGCTTCATCACACACAGTGCAGGGCTATGGATCCTGCATTTTTTGACATGATGTTGATGACTTTAGATCACTGGAGCATAGGGGAGAAGCCACTGGGGGACGAGTCTAGCAACAAGGAGGATCAGGTAAGTAAATTTACTCTAACAAGTCCCCTAGACTTAAGCAAGCAATTAACTCTTCCACTGTGGGTGCAGAGCCACTGCAAGGGATACTTTTCAAGTTACCCAGAGGTGGACTTTAAAGTCTAACGTTCTTACCACTATCTTAACCCCTTCCCGCCGACCGTATGCAGATGTGCATACTCGGCATTTGGGGGTTATACCGGGATGATGCCCGCAGCTGCAGGCATCATCCCAGTATCGTTGTCTACAGCGGGCGATTGGCCATCAGTATATAACAACCGATGTGGCTAAAAGCCCCCCTCCCACCGCCTCCCGCCGCTCTTACCGGGCCTCCCGTGCGATCGGGAGGCCCGGTGTCCAATCGGCTGCCTCCGGCGGCTGGGGGCGGGCTGGAATGAAGCCATGAATGGCTTTGTTCCAGCCTTCTAATTGTAAACGCGGAAGCGACGTCATGACGTCACTTCCCGTTTACTCAGCTGCCAATGGCGCCAAATTTAAAAAAATACACAGTATTCAGAATCGCCGTTTTCAGCGATCTGAATACTTTGAAGTGCAGAGGAGGGATCGGGGGTCTTTTAGACTCTCCATAAAGAGTACCTGTCACTACCTATTACTGTCACAAGGGATGTTTACATTCCTTGTGACAGCAATAAAAGTAAAAAAAAAACATTTTTTTTAAACACAATTTATAAGTATAAAAATAAATAAAATATATAAATAAAAACTTTTTTTAAAGCGCCCCCGTCCCCACGAGCTCGCGCAGCGAAGAAAACGCATATGGAAGTCGCGTCCACATATGTAAACGGTGTTCAAATCACACATGTGAGGTATCGCCACGATCGTCAGAGTGAGAGCAATAATTCTAGCCCTAGACCTCCTCTGTAACTCTAACCTGGTAACAGTAAAAAATTTTTAAAGCGTCGCCTATGGAAATTCATAGCTACCATAGTTTGTCGCCATTCCACGAGTGCGTGCAATTATAAAGTGTGACATGTTTGGTATCTATTTACTCGATGTAACATCATCTTTCACATTATACAAAAAAATTGGGATAACTTTACTGTTTGGATTTTTTAAAATTCATGAAATTGTCCCTTTTCCAAAAATTTGCGTTTAAAACACCGCTGCACAAATACCGTGTGATATAAAATATTGCAACAATCTCCATTTTATTCTCTAGATTCTCTGCTAAAAAAATATATATAATGTTTGGGGGTTCTAAGTAAATTTCTAGCAAAAAATATGGATTTTAACTTGTAAACACCAAATTTCAAAAATAGGCTTAGTCATGAAAGGGATAATTACCTAAGGATAAACCATTTGCTGAACTTGATGCTCTCAAAACAGACAATCTATGTAGCCCACAATCACAAGTCCAACCTTCACACCCATAGAAGATTGAATCTGATTGGTAGGTAGTATTTATTTCATACATTTAAAAAAATATATGCTCATGTTCATAAACAAAAAGCATGAGTAGTTCCTGATTATGATTACAATACTGTATTTTAAACTATAGTTACTGAAATTTTAGGCTTGATAAAAAAAATAAACACACAAGGATACAGATCCATATTTAAAAGAAAGTGACAATGACTTTAGCTGAGTACAATGAGATTTAGAATTGCAGTAGCATGGTTATTTAAAGATCCCCTTCCTTGTGTTAAAGCTTTGTGAATTGTCACCATGTGAGCATGTTTGACATAAAATCAGAAAAGCAGCTTTAGTACTCTACGGTCTAATTACATTTTACTAAACCTTAATAGAACACACTTTCACCTGCTTGGCCCATGATGCATTTAAATCCTTAACCCCTTTAGAATGAAAATAGTAATGTTAATTTAGTCTTCCTTCTGCATGTTAGGTTTTATTCAATTTTCAGCACTATTGCAGATCTATTCAGGCACATACAGCAAAAAGGTCAGACTGACACCATTCACTGTTTATCTGGCCATAAAGATTCATTGCAAATGATTCAGTGAGTGGCAGTCATTTATAGCCAACTGCGTCAGTAGCAATAACTTATGACTAATTATTCTAGGTGGTTTAGTTCTATAACAGGGTATATTGAGATTTTCCTTTTAACCACTTAAAGACCAGCCACCGCAGTTGTACTGTGGCAGGTTGGCTCTCATGGGCGAATCACTGTCATTGTACGTCGGCTGTTTTAAGACCTCTAGGGGGTGCACGGGTGACTCCTTGGCCGGGATGTCCGCCAGCCACCAGTGATCACTCCTGAGAGAGACAGAATTGGGATCTGTAAATGCAAACAGATCCCCGTTATGTCAGGGGAGGAGGGACAGATCTGCTGTTCCTAGTGATTAGGAACAGCGTTCTGCCTCCTCCTCCAGCCACTACACTCCCCCAACAGTTAGAAACACCTCCCTAGGGAACACTTAACCCTTTGATCACCCCCTAGTGTTAACCCCTTTCCTGCCAGTGACATTTATACAGTAATCAGTGGCTATTTTTAGCAGTGATCCCTGTATAAATGTCACTGGTCTCAAAAAAGTGTCAAAAGTGTCCGATCTCTCCGCTGCAATGTTGCAGTCCCACTACAAATTGCTGATCACCGCCATTACTAGTAAAAAAAATTAACAAAAAAATGCCATAAACCAATCCCCTATTTTTTAGACGCTATAACTTTTGTGCAAACCAATCATTATACGCTCATTGTGATTTTTTTACCAAAAATATGTAGAAGAATACATATTGGCCTAAACTGATGAAAAAAAAATTTTTTTGGATATTTATTATAGTAAAATATATTGTTTTTTTTTAAATTGTCATTCTTTTTTTGTTTAAAGCACAAAAAAAAACAAAAAACGCAGAGGTGATCAAATACCACCAAAAGAAAGCTCTATTTATGGGAATAAAGGACATACATTTTGTTTGGGTACAGCATCGCACGACTGTGCAATTTTCAGTTAAAGTGACGCAGTGCAGTATCACAAAAAAAATGGCCTGGTCATTCAGGGGGCAAATCCTTCCGGTCCTTAAGTGGTTAATGCTTATAACTTTTTACCTTTCTGGATGATAAAAAAGGAGATCTTGTGTATTGATATACATTTAAAATCACAAAATTGCCCAATAGACTTACCTCTCCCTCCACCCAAACAGGTCGATTTTTTTTTCTATTTAGAGAATTATACTTTAACTATTGATGTTCATGTTGGAGAAACATAGTTAGTAATGGTAGGGCTTTGCCTCATCTAGCCGACTAGGTTGCCTATGTGTCCCATCCCGGCATATCATAAAGAACAAGATTCCTCAGGTTTGGGACTTTAAATGGATGCAAGGCAATAATATTATAAAAGTACAAAATTTATTGGACAAGCAATAAATAAATCAACAAATGTAATACAATATAAATATGAATGAATGCAGATAACTGATAATAAAACAAACATTTATATAAGGGGAAAAGACCAGCTTAAAAAGAGGGGGGAGCTTGCAAAGGAATAGTCCGACGCATTTCAAATGCACTCTGAAGTGCCGATCTTCCTCAGGGATTCTAACAGTTTGCACCACTCCCAATGCTGTAGTTCCCAAATATTTAGTTGTTTCACCAGCAGCTGAAAAGACACACTCAAATGATAAGAATGGGACATTCATCCATGCCAGACCAAGAAGCGCCATCCACAGGACATCCTGAATTCACCCATACTCCAAAAGATTGCTATTAGTCGCTTTTAGGGGAGTTGTGTTTAAAAAGTGTCAGGATAGTGTCCAACTTCATATTAAAGGGCTTAGTTCATATATGTATATTTCATGGAAGGTGTGTCACATCCAGAAGGGGTTCTCATATCAAGCGGTGGAGAGGTATACCACCTGCAACTATAAACAATGAGATCCTGAAATTCACATCCTTGAGGACAATTGCTTGTAAAGTGGCAATTGTTAGCACCTTAATGGATGGAACGGGAGTGTATGGTCCGTCAGCTGCACTTTTTAAACACAACTCCCCTAAAAGTGACTAATAGCAATCTTTTAGAGTATGGGTGAATTTAGGATGTCCTGTGGATGGTGCTTCTTGGTCTGGCACGGATGAATGTCCCATTCTTATCATTTTAGTGTGTCTTTTCAGCTGCTGGTGAAACAACTAAATATTTGGGAACTACAGCATTGGGAGTGCTGCAAACTGTTAAAGTCCCTGAGGAAGATCGGCACTTCAGTGTGCATTTGAAATGCATCGGACTATTCCTTTGCGAACTCCCCCCTCTTTTTAAGCTGGTCTTTTCCCCTTATATAGATGTTTCTTTTATCATCAGTTATCTGCATTCATTCATATTTATATTGTATTACAATTGTTGATTTATTTATTGTTTGTCCAATACATTTTGTACTGTTATAATATTATTGCCTTGCATCCATTTAAAGTCCCAAACCTGAGGATTCTTGTTCTTTGAGAAACATAGTTATATCCTAGTTGTAATGATGATGACTATCTTGATAACGGTATCCCTTTATACAGTATCTCACAAAAGTGAGTACACCCTTCACATTTTTGTAAATATATTATATTTTTTCAAGCGGCAACACTGAAGAAATGACACTTTAGTACAATGTAAAGTAGTGAGTGTACAGCTTGTATAACAGTGTAAATTTGCTGTTCCCTCAAAATAACTCAACACACGGCAATTCATGTTTTAACATAACATTAAGTTCATGTTACAAGGTCTCAGGTGTGAATGGGGAGCAGGTGCTTTAAATTTGGTATTATAGTCCTCACACTCTCAAACTGGTCACTGGAAGTTAAACATGGCACCTCATGGCAAAGAACTCTCTGAGCATCTGAAAAAAAGAATTGTTGCTCTATATAAAGATGGCCTAGGCTATAAGAAGATTGCCAAGACCCTGAAACTGAGCTGCAGCATGGTGGCCAAGACCATACAGCAGTTTAACAGGACAGGTTCCACTCAGAACATGGCTCGCCATGGTCATCCAAAAAAGATGAGTGCACGTGCTCAACATCATATTCAGAAGTTGTTTTTGGGAAATAGATGCATGGGTTCTGCCAGCATTGCTGCAGAGGTTGAAGGGGTGGGGAGTCATCCTGTCAGTGCTCAGACCATATGCCACACACTGCTACAAATTGGTCTGTAGCAAATTGGCTGCCATCCCAGAAGAGCCTCCTCTAAAGATGATGCACAAGAAAGCCCGCAGTTGCTGAAGATAAGCAGACTAAGCACATGGATTACTGGAACCAATTCCTGTGGTCTGATGAGACCAAGATAAACTTATTTGGTTCAGATGGTGTCAAGCCTGTGGGGCGCCAACCAGGTGAGGAGTACAAAGACAAGTGTGTCTTGCCTATAGTCATGCATGGTGGTGGAAGTGTTATGGTCCGAGGCTGCATCAGTTCTGCCAGTACTGGGGAGCTACAGTTCATTGAGTAAGTCATGAATGCCACCATGTACTGTGACATACTGAAGCAAAGTATGATCTCCTCCCTTTGGAGACTGGGCCACAGGGCAGTATTCCAACATGATAACGACCCCAAACACACCTCCAAGAGGACCACTGCCTTACTAAAGAAGCTGAAGGTAAAGGTGATGAACTGGTCAAGCATGTCTACAGACCTAAACCCTATTGAGCATCTGTGGGGCATCCTTAAACAGAAGGTGGAGGAGCGCAAGGTCTCTAACATCTACCAGCTTAGTGATGTCATCATGGAGGAGTGGAAGAGGACTCTAATGGCAACCTGTGAAGCTCTGGTGATCTCCATGCCCAAGAGGGTTAAGGCAGGGCTGGAAAATAAAGGTGGCCACACAAAATATTGACACTTTGGGCCCAATTTGGACATTTTCACTTAGGGGTGTACTCACTTTCAGCGGTTTAGACATGAATGGCTGTGTGTTGAGTTATTTTGAGGGGACAGCAAATTTACACTGTTATACAAGCTGTACACTCACTGCTTTATATTGTAGCAAAGCATAATTTCTTCCGTGTTGTCACATGAAAAGATATAATAAAATATTTACAAAAATATGAGGGGTTATACTCACTTTTGTGAGATACTGTATGTTTCTATATTGTTTGACATATAATACTTCAGCAGTAGGGATAAGCCGAACACCCCCCTGTTCAGTTCGCACCAGAACATGCGAACAGGCAAAAAATTTGTTCGAACACGCGAACACCGTTAAAGTCTATGGGACACGAACATGAATAATCAAAAGGTCCCCACACTTTCTTTGACAATACCATGCATATAAGCCTTTGAAATTAGCACTTTTGATTTCTCCCATAGACTTTTAAAGGGTGTTCCGCGGCTTTCGAATTTGCCGCAAACACCCCAAATTGTTCGCTATTCGGCGAACTGGCGAACAGCCAATGTTCGAGTCGAACATGAGTTCAACTCGAACTCAAAGCTCATCCCTATTCAGCAGTCATACATTTTGAAAGAGACACCAGAACTTTACAGATAAAGAATATATATGTACTATCAGCATATCATTGGATACAGGATAGCAAAACATGGTTTTAGTATAAATGTTCACTCACCCTAACTAATACTGTTTTTTGCATAATCTAACCTAGGAAGTATGTCTAAAAAGTTCAGTGAATGGTATCAAAAAACAAACAAAATAGAAGAGACAATCAAATTACCAATATTGTCCTTCAAAATAATTGCCGTCCTTCACAACGCACTTTTAGCAACGTTCATAAAGCTTCTGGAAACCGTCAGCAAAGGCTTCTTTAGGAATCAATCATAGAACCACTGTCACACAATCTTGGATTGCCACCACGTCCTCTCAATGCACATTTTATGATGCTCTTCAGGCAGGCAAATTTTGGGTCGCAGGGGAAATGGTGAATGCCATTTCATTGATTGCCACTTGGATTCCAGATCGAACTGGTAGGTCCAGGTCTCATCCCCTGTGACGATGGTTCACAGAAAGGATGGATCCTGGTCACACATGGTAATGAAATCTCCAGAGGTTTCCATCTGTTTTGCTTTCTGTTCATCTGTCAGCTTATGCAGCACAAACCGGGAACAGATCTTTGCTTACCCAAATCGTCGCAGGCATGGTGCACACCGTGTCCTTGCTAATGCCAAATTCCTCTGCCATCAGTCATAGAGTCAGTCACTGATTTTGTGCCAGCATTCTTCACACTCACTTGATCATGCCTGGGGTTCTGCTTGTAGACGGCCGACCCAAACCTGGCTCATCCTCAGTTGTTTCCTTCCGGTCATGAAAGCGTTTGAACCAGTCATAAACACATTTTCTGCTTACGGGTTCAGTCATGTACAATTGCTCCAACATTTCATGCATCTCCTTCACTGCTTTCCCCAATTTGTAGCAGAACTTGATGTTCACTCATTGCCCCATTGCACTGTGATCCTACCTCTCACACTGCCTATGTTTGACTGCTTGCAGCGTGTTTACCCTGAAAGTCTTGCATACTCCAAGCTAGGTGGTGCTTCTTGAATTGTCTCTGGATAGCCATGTGCTTGAGCATACACATGGCCCACGTTGCTGTTGAGATATTGGACCATTCACCAAACTTTTTAGACACACCTTGTGTAATCCTGGCTGTTTAGTGTGATCTGATGCTAAGAAATCTTCTGCAACAGTTGATTTTACCCCAAATGAGAGAAATCACATTTTATGGTTAAAACAGCAGAAACTCCCTGAGCATGACATCTTGCTATGATGATAAGATTCATTCTTGGTCTGAAGCTACCATTGCCTTACATATGATGAGAGCTTCTTTTGTTAACTTTTAAGCTACTTGAAACACTAGTCATATTGTTTGTGTTATTTAATAACAGGCCAACTAATTAAAAGCAGGTATATATCACAGATGGCTCGTCTTTGATTACAGTCTTTGAACTCCACAAGGTTTTTTTTCTGTCATTTTACATTAAGTTAGAGCCTGAAAAATGAAACCGCTTATATGCATTATAAATATTTGGAAATAGTATGTGTGATTACTTTGTTTAAACCTTTGATTCCAAAATGTAAGAGTTTATTATCTAATTTTAACATAAAACTAAACTACAAAAAATTTTCCCTAGAATGGTTATATATTTAGAGATACAGTAGTGTCATAATAGAATGGTGGTAGTTTAGTGACAACAATGATCTGGGCTTTGCACATCTAGGACACTTAAAGATACCCTGTTGCCAACCCATTCAATTCAGCATCACTCTTCCCATGATATTAAATGTGCATTTTACATATTTATGTATGGTATTGACCTGAACAATCCTCCCTTATTTAGATATCCATAAAGCCTGAAACTGCTGCTGGGCACCACCATCTTAAATGTGATGTCAACAGCTCCAGCAGACTCCTTGATATTCAACTTTCCTCCTCCTCTGGCAGCTAAATAAAAGATTATGTATGGAGTAGAGTTGCTGGAACAGCACACAGAGTGCCACCGTGAAGAAAATAGAAGGAGATGTGGTAAGATAGAGGTGGAACTGGGGCTTTGCTAGAAAATTGACTTTTCTGAAGTAATTGAATTTCTTAGCACACTGCAAGTGAATGAAAAATTGTTTATGGGGGGGCGTGGCTAGCTGCCGAGCTGAATGGAAGCCTGATCTCACAGCTCCTGCACTGAATGGAAAACCGGACCTCAAATTACTGCCTCAGACCCCACAAAATGCAATCCTCAGACCCCCACAACCTAGGAAACCAGACCGGAACCTCTAGAAAGAGGAAAGAATACAGGATTCCCACAAAAATCACATATTTCCTCATCTTCCCTCAGGGAGATAAAATCCAAGATGGCCACCACGGCAGTGCACAGCACACAGAGGATTCCTACACTGACCTGCCTGATGATGAAGAATCCTCCATTTCAGCCCAGCGCAACTCCTTGGGCTCCCAGCTATCCTCAGGTCCCTCATCCACCTCCAACAGCCCTGCAAAAGCAAGGATGCGACTGGATACAGCGGATCAGTCACAGGAGGTAAGGCCTGCATTAGAAAATCTCCTCACACAGCCTTCTGCAGCTTCCCCCATAGCAGCCTTCCCTACTACAAATCAGCCTGTCATAGACACTATGCTGAAAGAAATGCTGATGTCACTTCACAGTTTCCTCCAGTATGACATTTCTTCAATGTTTACAGCATTTAAAACAGAAATGCTGCACACAGGGCAGAAAGTGGGGATTATTGAAAAGCAGAAGAGCGTCATGACAGATACAGTTAATGACCTGGTAGACGCACATGACCATACCAGAGAAGAACACAGCTGGGTGCGAGCCAAAATGGCGGATCTTGAAGATGGCTCACAGCACCAAAATATCAAGATAAGAGGAATCCCTGAAACTATCCTACCAGCAGATCTCAACTCCTATGCTAGGAAGTTGATCTCAACACTTCTCCCAGATCTCCCACCGATCGAGACGATCATCGATTGCATCCATCGTCTCCCAAAACCTCCTCACCTACCCGCAGGAGTACCTCGGGATACTCTGATGCACATCCATTTCTACCACACCAAGGACATGCTCCTTACACAATCCAGACGCCTGGGACAGCTCCCACATCCATACGCAAAGCTGCAACTTTTTGCTGACATCTCTCAATACACTCGTCAACAGAGACGTCAACTGCAAACAATCACAAAACCCCTCAATAATCATAAGATCCCATATCAATGGGGGTTCCCAACCAAGCTGATGGTTACCAGAAATGGAACACGCCACAATATCCATACCGTCGAAGAGGGCATACAATTGCTCAAAACATGGGGTATCATTCCTGACGGTGACCCTCCAACCCCAGGGACCCACAAACCAAATGCGCAATCCTTCAACTCCGGTCATTCTCACCACTACAACAAATGACTTCCAAATCTGTGATCCAATCTCAGATAAGCACTCCGATTCAGTGCCTGCTCATTGCAGTAAGTTTACGAACTTTACCCTCAGCCACATTCAGCAGTCCCTAACACACTGCTGACACCTGTTTTCCCTTACCCTCTTGTTTATCACTAACTACCTTGCTGTTTTTCTCCCTTCCTTCCTTATCCACGAGAGCTCAAGTCCATCGGATCCAGGACTTCTAACAACAACCAACCTCCTCGAACAATTTACCCATCTGAGTAACTGTGTAGTACCTTACTCTGCTATTTATACGCACCACTTTCAAAATGCCCAAATTTCTGTCACTAAACATAAAAGGCCTCAATCACCCTGCCAAAAGGACATCTCTGTGGCGAACTGCACAGGATTCTCACTGCGATGTCCTGTGCATCCAAGAAACGCACTTTAAAACCAACGCCGAACCTCAGTGCTCCAATAAGAATTTTTCAAATATCTTTAAAGCCTCGGGTCCTGACAAAAAAAACGGAGTCATGATAGCCATTAAATCTACATGCTCATTCACCCTACATGACAGCCTTCAGGATGTTGATGGTAGATATCTGGCGTTGAATTGTACATTAAACAATTATAATTACCCCATCGTATCAGTATATGCCCCCAACAAGAAACAAATTCACTTTCTGTCCAAATTGATAAAAAAAAATCAATCGCTTTAAACAAGGACACCTTGTCATGTGTGGGGACTTTAACATAGTACCTGACAACTCCATCAACTCTTCTTACCACTCAACCAGAGTTACATCCCCTATGGGACCGTTCATTTGATCTCATGACCTATTTGATGTGTGGAGATGCCATCACACCACCGAAAGGGACTACTCCTATTTCTCCCCTAGACACAACTCTTACACTCAGATTGACTACTTCCTAGTGGATAAATGGACTTTGCCCAAAATCTCCTCCACGGAGATATCCACCATTACGTGGTCTGACCACGCTCCGGTTACAATGACCATAGAAGACTCGCCGAAGATTTCCTGTACACGGATATTGAGAGTTAATGCTGGGATTCTCCACTCACCGATCCATTCTTCTTATATTAGAGAGCGTTTAACAGAATACTTTAATACTAATGCAGGATCTGTTAGCAATGATACCGTTCTTTGGAATGCCCATAAAGCATACATAAGGGGGATCCTTATTCAACTTACTGCTAGAGAGAGGAGGAGGAGATCACAGCGTCTAAACACACTTACTGCCGATATTAAAACGCTAGAACACCAAAACCAAACTAATCCAGATCCATTAACCAAGACTAAATTAGACTCCCTTAGACAGGAATTAAAATCTCTCCTTCTAGAATCCTTTGAAAGAGCACATAAGCATTTTAGAGCTCAACACTACTCTACTAGTAACAAATCCGGAAAGGCAATGGCCAATAGAATCAAAGGTTACTATTCCAAAACCAAAATTACCCATCTATTCCACCCAGCTACTAAACAGAAACTGATAGATCCACAAGCTATTGCAGACGCATTTAGTTACTACTACAATACACTTTATAATTTAAAAGATGATACATCTGTCACACAGCTGTCTCTAACTGACATAGAGGCATTTCTCAATGAGATCAACCTCCCTAAACTGACCACAGAACAACTAGACTCCCTGAACACCCCATTTACAGATCTAGAAATCAAAAATATAATTTCATCACTTCCCTCTAACAAATCTCCTGACCCAGATGGTCTTACAGGAGAGTATTACAAACAATTTAGAACTGTGCTAACACCATATCTGACCAAAGCGTACAATGATGCTGCCTCCTCCTCCTCTCTCCCCCCAGAAATGCTAAGTGCCTTAATTGTTACACTACCGAAGTCGGGGAAAGAGCCTACCTCTGCACAAAACTTCCGACCCATATCTCTTCTCAATGTGGACACAAAAATCTATGCCAAACTAATAGCCCACAGATTACTCAACCTAATGCCCCTTCTAATACATAAGGACCAATCAGGCTTCACAAAAGGGAGGCAGACAACTGATGCCACTCGCAGAATTATCAACATAATCCATCACGCTGAGATATCTAGAACGCTTTCTCTGCTCCTATCCTTGGATGCAGAGAAGGCGTTGGAAATATCTTGAAGCAACCCTTGGCAAATTTGGTTTTCAGGGCCCCATTCTGGCAACCATAATAGCGCTGTATTCCTCCCCATCAGCACAGGTCTATACGTCGGAGATGCTGTCTAAGCCATTCTCCATCACTAATGGCACCTGACAAGGTTGTCCGCTCTCACTAATCATTTTTAACCTAATTATGGAACCCTTAGCAGAACATGTCAGATCCCACTCTACAATATCAGGCTTCACCATTGGTACCACAGAACACAAAATAAATTTATTTGCAGACAACGTGATAATGATGATCACAAACCCTCACTCTTCCCTGGCTTTGGTCCAATCGCTACTGAAAAGGTTTAGTACTTTATCTTACTACAAAGTTAATGAACATAAATCCTACATTCTAGACCTGGGCATTGATGCAACCACTAGTAATCTATCCAGACCCAATATCCTTACCCATGGGTGGAGGATAGTATTCCCTACCTCGGCATTAATCTCACCAAATCCACTAGAGGTCTTTTCGCACACAACTACACAGACAGTGATGCTTACTGAAACCACAAAACTCTCCAAACATGAATTCTCATGGTCAGGCCACCAGCCAGCCTTTAAAATGATGGTATTGCCACGGCTGCTCTACATATTTTGCATGCTTCCTATACCAATTTCATCTACCTACCTGAAATCTCTCCAACCCATCCTAAGCCAATTTGTTTGGCAAGGGAAAAAATCTAGATGTAGTCACACAAAACTTATTAAACACAGATCCGCAGGGGGAATGGGATACATAGACATCAAAGACTACTACAATGCCACCATTCTATCACAAATGAAAGAATGGATGAATACCTCACCCAAAACTCTCTGGAGCGATATAGAAAATAACAAGACACCGGGCACAAACCTCTCACACTGTGTCAGGAGACTATACTCACCGAGGCCGAGATGCCGAGAGCGGCTCGCCCTTACGACCACGCGCACCCGACCCCTGGAGGTGATACAGGAGTTGGGGGCACGCGGAGGCACGGGCTTCCGGAAGGGACTGGATTCCTGGAGGAAGTCCGTGTAACTGCAGACACCAGAGAAGCTGCAAACAAGAGGTTAGCTGAATACTGGGGTAACTGGCTAGAGCAAGTCCGTGTAACAGGCTGAGATCAGGGGTATCTGGCAGACAAGGGGTATCCGTAAAACAAGCAGGGGTCAGAGGTATCCAGCAAGCAGAGAGAGTATCCGTTAAACGTAACAGAGGTCAGGGTATCCAGCAAGCAGAGAGAGAGTATCCTTTAAACGTAGCAGAGGTCAGGGTATCCAGCAAGCAGAAAGAGAGTATCCTTTAAACGTAGCAGAGGTCAGGGTATCCAGCAAGCAGAGAGAGAGTATCCTTTAAACGTAGCAGAGGTCAGGGTATCCAGCAAGCAGAGAGAGTATCCTTTAACTTAGCAAAGGTCTGGGGTTAACAGCAGTCAGAGAGAGAGTATCACAGGGAACAGGTAATTTTGCAGGGTACAGGGCAGGGCACAGCTGACGACTAACCAGCAACCCGACTGGGCGCTGGAGCCGTCAGAAGTAGCCCACCGGCGAGCGCGTCAGCGTGACGCGCCGCCGGGCACCCGCACGGCCACGGCGCGCACACGGGGACCGCCGTGCACCCGCGCGCGCCGCACGGCAGGGCCGCGAACGAGTGCACGGCGCAGCGTGAGTCCTCCGCGCATGCGCCGTGGAGCCCGGCGGACGGAGGCGGCTTGTGCCTCCTGACAGTGCCCCCCTCCTAAGGGCGGACACTGGACGCCCAGACTGGACATTACTTCCGGGTGGTCTCGGTGGAAGGCTTGAATTAAGCGTGGTGCATGTAGGTTCCTTGCAGGTTCCCAGGAGTTATCCTCAGGTGGATAACCCTTCCACTGGATCAAATACTGCAGTTGTCTGCCCTTCTTCCTACAGTTAAGGATGGATTCCACCTCAAATTCGTTCTCACCATCCACCCTAACTGGTGGCGGAGGGGGCTCCCCTCTTTCCGGAAAGGTGTTGTCCACCACAGGCTTCAATAAGGACACGTGGAAGACGGGGTGGATTCTATAAGTCTTCGGTAATGCTAGCTCCATAGCCACAGGGTTGATAATCCTTTTGATGGGGAAGGGACCAATAAACTTGGGTCCCAATTTCCGTGAAGGCACGGATAGTTTAAGGTTGGTAGTGGATAACCAGACTTCTTCCCCAAGTTTAAAGGTTGGATCTTCTCCCCTGCCTCGGTCATATTGCTCCTTGTAATTTGTTTGAGCCTTCAGCAACATGTCCTGAATTCTTCGGAAATTTGCCTGTAAGGAGGTCACTTTATCATGCACGGCTGGGACTGTTATTTCGGGAACATTGTTGGACAGGAAGGTGGGATGGAAACCACAATTTGCCCAGAAAGGCGTTTGGTTAGTAGCGGTATGAACCGAATTGTTATACGCAAATTCAGCGTATGGGAGAAGGCTTGCCCAGTCATCTTGGGATCCCGAGCAGAAGCATCGCAGGTATTGCTCTAGGGTCTGGTTCGTCCTCTCCGTTTGGCCGTTACTCTGAGGGTGGTAGGCTGATGAGAGGCAGACTTTGATATTTAAGACTCTGCAAAGCTCCCTCCAGAATTTGGATGTGAATTGTACACCCCTGTCCGATATGATGTTCTTTGGTAAGCCATGGAGTCTGATGATCTCCTTGAGAAAAATATTGGCAGTTTCTAAGGCCGAGGGGGTGCCCTTCATGGGCAAAAAATGGGCCATTTTGGAGAGACGATCAACCACAACAAAAATGGTGGTAAAGCCCCCAGAGGCTGGCAGGTCTACTATAAAGTCCATGGAGACGTCAGACCATGGTCGTTCAGGGATTGGTAGGGGTCTTAGTAAACCCCAGGACTTGGTATTTCGCCCCTTGTTCCGCTGACACGGGGGGCAGGATGCCACATACTTCTTGCAATCCTGTCTCCACCCAGGCCACCAAAAGGAACGGGAAACCAGCTCAGACGTCTTCCTCACTCCAAAATGCCCTGCGAGTTTGTGGTCGTGGCACATCTGGAGGGTTAGTGCCCGTGTCTCCTGGGGCACAAAAATTTTTCCACGGATCCAGAAGAAGTTACCATTTCTTTTTAGGGACTGCACCTCTGGTTCCGTGCAAGAGTTGGATGCTGATTTGATGGATGACATCAAATCCACTTGTGCCACCCCAAGGAAGTTTTGGGAAGAGAGGATAGTACCAGGTTCTGACGTCTGGGACTCTGCCGAGAACATCCGTGAGAGTGCGTCTGCCTTTCCATTCTTTGAACCGGGCCTATAGGATATGTGGAAGTTGAATCGGGAGAAAAATAGGGCCCAGCGGGCTTGTCTAGGTCTTAGTCGCTTTGCTGTCCGTAAGTACTCCAGGTTCTTATGGTCTGTAAATATCATTACCGGATGTAATGCACCTTCGAGCAGATACCTCCATTCTTCAAGGGCAAACTTTATGGCCAGCAACTCTCTGTCACCTACATCGTAGTTTAGCTCGGGCGGGCTGAGCTTCCGAGAAGCGAATGCAACAGGGTGAAGGATAGCCTTGGGCCCTTGCCTCTGAGAGAGAATTGCTCCCGTGGCAACTTCTGAAGCGTCCACCTCCAAAACATATGGTTGAGCAGGATCAGGATGGCAGAGAATGGGAGCCGAACTGAACAGGTTCTTTAATCTCAAAAAAGCTTCCTGTGCGGCCTCACTCCACCGGAAAAGGTTGTGCTGACGGGTTAGCTGGGTGATAGGTGCTACAATGGTCGAGAATCCGACAATGAATCTCCGATAGAAGTTAGCAAAACCTATGAAGCGTTGAACCCCCTTTTTATCAGCTGGAGCTGGCCAATCTTGGATGGCCTGTATCTTCTGGGGATCCATTGCGATTCCGCCGGCCGATATGATGAACCCTAGGAATTGTACCACTGATCTCTCGAATTCGCATTTTTCCATTTTTAGATAAAGCTTGTGTTGTCTTAGTATAGTAAGGACCTTCTTGACATGCCCCCTGTGTAACTCAATCGTAGGAGAGAAAATGAGTATGTCATCCAGGTAAACGACAAGGAAGTCGTCCAGGTATTCTCGGAATATGTCGTTTACTAGGTGCTGGAATGTGGCTGGAGCATTGCATAGCCCGAATGGCATCACCAGATACTCAAAGTGTCCAAACCTGGATCTGAACGCTGTCTTCCATTCATCCCCGGCTCTGATTCTAACTAGGTTATAGGCCCCCCGCAGGTCTAGTTTGGAAAAGACCCTAGCAGATCGGAATCGTTGGAATAGCTCCGGGATGAGTGGTAATGGGTATCTATTCTTAATGGTAATATTGTTGAGCTGCCGGTAGTCCACACAAGGTCTAAGGGACCCATCTTTCTTCCCGACGAAGAATATTCCTGCTCCAGCAGGTGAGGATGAAGGACGGATAAACCCCTTTTCCAGATTCTCCTCGATGTACTGTCTGAGCGCCTCCAGTTCGGTCTCGGAGAGAGGGAATATACGACCGAACGGGATCACAGATCCCGGCAACAGGTCGATTGGACAGTCATAAGGCCGATGAGGTGGTAGGCGGTCAGCCAGTTGTTTGTTAAAGACCTCTTGGAACTCCAGATATTCAGAGGGGATCTGTTGAAGGTTGTCTGACGAGGCGGCAACCGTGGCACACACCTTCGGAGTTAGAGGGAGGCAATGCTCCAAGCAGTATGGAGAGGAGAAGGACACCATCTTGGAGCTCCATTGGATCTGTGGATCATGAGCTTGTAACCAAGGCAGGCCAAGGATGACTGGGAAGATGGGAGAATGGATGAGATCGAGCCGTAGGAATTCCTGATGCCCGGAATCGGTAATTACTAAGATAGGCTGGGTCTCCTGGGTAATGGTACCTGAACTGGGAAGAGAGCCATCGGCTAGATGCACTTGTAGGCCTTGGGCCTTTGTTTGCAGGGGAATACGGAGGCTGCGGGCCAAGGCTGCATCCATGAAGCAGCTACAGGCCCCTGAGTCAATGATGGCGGGTAGGCGAGACTCCCCTTCCGGCAGCTGCAAGGAAACAGACAACATCACATAAGATTTTGGAGCATTGTTATCCAGATGATTCATTAATCTAGGCTGAAGGAACTTACTGGGCCTTATTGGACAATTGCGCAGGAAGTGTCCCGCTCCCCCGCAGTACAGACACAGATTGGACTGCCGTCTGCGTTGCCTCTCCTCCGAAGTTAGCGGGGCCCGGACCAGGCCTAGCTGCATGGGCTCAGCTTCAGGAGGTGTTGTAGCAGATGGTGGTGGCGTGGGTGGAGTTCTGAATGGCGTCCACGTAGGACGTGGACCCTGAAACCGTTCCGAGCGACGTTCTCGCAAGCGCCTATCCAGCTTCGTGGCTGCCTGAATAAGCTCTTCCAAGGTCTCCGGGGTCTCCATCCTGGCTAACTCATCTTTTAGGAGTTCAGACAAGCCTTGACGGTACTGGTAGCGGAGAGCCGGCTCGTTCCAATTTGTGTCGGCCGCCCACTTGCGGAATTCCACCGTATAATCTTCGATAGGTCTTTTTCCTTGGGACAAGTGATGGAGAGTGGCTTCAGCGGTAGCCTTCCGTTGTGGGTCATCATATAGTTGGGACATACCCTCGAAGAAGGTGTCTATGGAATTTAGCATAGGACTTCCCTGTTCCATTAAGCCATGAGCCCAGGCCTGAGGTTCCTCTGACAGCAGTGAAATAGCAAAGCCCACTTTGACGATCTCTGATGCAAATGTCCGGGGTTGAAGGGCGAAGTATAGCGAACAGGCGTTTTTAAAAGACCTGAATCTTTTACGGTCTCCAGAGAACCGTTCGGGCGTAGGGACCCTGGGTTCAGGAAGTGCCATGACAACAGTAGGGCTGGCGGCGGCCTGGGGGAGTGCCCCTTCATTGCTGGGTGCCGGAGCTGCAGTGGTGGAAGGAAGAACTCCCGCAATCTGTTGGAGGCGGCTGTCCACTTGAGCATACCCCTCCTGTAGCTTCTGGACTGAGTCGGCCAGGGTGGAGACCTGCTGGCACAGGATCTCCAAAGGAGAGCGCGCTCTGTCGGCCTCAGACATCTGGCTGGTTAGTACTGTCAGGAGACTATACTCACCGAGGCCGAGATGCCGAGAGCGGCTCGCCCTTACGACCACGCGCACCCGACCCCTGGAGGTGATACAGGAGTTGGGGGCACGCGGAGGCACGGGCTTCCGGAAGGGACTGGATTCCTGGAGGAAGTCCGTGTAACTGCAGACACCAGAGAAGCTGCAAACAAGAGGTTAGCTGAATACTGGGGTAACTGGCTAGAGCAAGTCCGTGTAACAGGCTGAGATCAGGGGTATCTGGCAGACAAGGGGTATCCGTAAAACAAGCAAGGGTCAGAGGTATCCAGCAAGCAGAGAGAGTATCCGTTAAACGTAACAGAGGTCAGGGTATCCAGCAAGCAGAGAGAGAGTATCCTTTAAACGTAGCAGAGGTCAGGGTATCCAGCAAGCAGAAAGAGAGTATCCTTTAAACGTAGCAGAGGTCAGGGTATCCAGCAAGCAGAGAGAGAGTATCCTTTAAACGTAGCAGAGGTCAGGGTATCCAGCAAGCAGAGAGAGTATCCTTTAACTTAGCAAAGGTCTGGGGTTAACAGCAGTCAGAGAGAGAGTATCACAGGGAACAGGTAATTTTGCAGGGTACAGGGCAGGGCACAGCTGACGACTAACCAGCAACCCGACTGGGCGCTGGAGCCGTCAGAAGTAGCCCACCCGCACGGCCACGGCGCGCACACGGGGACCGCCGTGCACCCGCGCGCGCCGCACGGCAGGGCCGCGAACGAGTGCACGGCGCAGCGTGAGTCCTCCGCGCATGCGCCGTGGAGCCCGGCGGACGAGGCGGCTTGTGCCTCCTGACACACTGGTTATTTAGTACCTCTACACATAATCCTCACATTTTCCACTACTCACCCACTGTCCAAGCCTCAGTTAAAGTGTGGCGTACACTACACAATACCAAATGGTCACACGTACTGACGAAACCACTACACATTCCTTTAAACACCTTAAAGCTTCTTACTCCTGACTTAACACTCCCATCCTGGATTACTGACCGGGTAACATACACACAAGAACTTTGCTATCTAACAACCTGCAAATCCTTCTCACAAATAGGCAAAGACCTCAATGCACCCTCCAAAGACTTCCTCAGCTACTTCAGATTACAAAACTGCTTGAAGGCACACACATCTCTAGAAGGAAAACTACCCTTGAAACTATGGAACTACTTCTTTACAGAACACTCTAACACTAAAGGGACTTCCCTCATATACTCATTCCTACAGGAAAAAAACATGTTCAGAAAAACCAAACCTCTCCTTGACTGGGAAACTGACTTACAACACAATTCACAGATGCCCAATGGCAACAGGCAATCACATCTATTTACAAAGCAACAACTTGCACCTCCCTTTGGGAAATCACCCAAAAAACGCTAATGAGAAGGTACCTAACTCCGTCCAGACTGGCCAAATTCCACAAACACGCCTCACACGACTGCTGGAGAAACTGTGGCCATACGGGCATCCTCCTCCACATTCTTTGGTCTTGCCCAAATGTAACTCAGCTTTGGAAAAATGTGGCATCCATACTCCAAGACATACTCCATAGCTCAGGTACAATTACTCCACACTTAGCTATTCTTAATCTGACAATAGAAGATTTTCCCATACACCAAAGAACAGTGATTACACATGTCCTCTCAGCTACCAAACTCTTGATCACTAGAAACTGGAAATCTGACAACATTCCCTCCCCCTTACGGAAGTTACTAACTTAGTAAAAACCCATTTCACTTATGAAACCCTTTTGTCACACAGCAAACAATCCCATACAAAGACACTAACTCGCTGGAACCCATGGGTCCTTTGGTACTCAAAAAAGAATTAACAAATGAAGTAAGGTTTAACAATTGAATGCCCTGTCTCTCTATTCGCCTTCCACTTGAAGCTCTCCTTCCCCCCCTTCCCTTATCCCTCCTTGCCCCTCTTTCCTCTTGCACCCCCTCCCCTCCTTACCCCACCCCTCCTCCTATCATTCCAGGTCAACTGTTCTACCCTATGTTTATAATCACTTTGTTAACGATTTTTTTCTTTCTCATAGAACGTTATTCATAAAATCGTTATTCAGACTATACTTACAATATCTAGTCTGTAAACTTACATTTACATGTTCATGTTCCTGTTCCTTACTATGACTTCATAACCTGTAATATGTAAAACTCAATAAAAATGTATTGGAAAAAAAGGTCCCTGGTTCCTAGTGCACAGGTGCTTCCTGGTTAAATCACTAACACCCAACCAGTGGAGGTGCTTTGGCTTCCTGGCATGGATTGATGCAAACCCACAGTAAGCAAAGCTGCCGAAAAAAGGATCATTGACGGCAGGTGCCTTTTTCATCATCCTATGAGTGTAGCCATTTGCCTATTCATCCATTAAAGTCTTTTAATACAGCACTTAGTCTGTTGCCCTCTGATGTCCCCTAGTCCAGTCTCCTGTGGTCTGTGTGATGTCTAATTTAATGTGGTCTTCTGATCCTATTTCTAAAGTGTCCTATTCTGGACCTCCTGATCCTTCCTACTCTTTGTTTTTCCTTTATCTTACAAGTTATTGCTATCGATAAATACATTTCATTTTGATATGCATGCTGTTGGTAGATTATCTCAGTAATATTATGTGGAAATTGTGCTCATTTTGAAATTTGTCAGATCACAATGTCTAAATCAGCTTTATTGAAAATGTGGCTCTCATACTTTTCATAATAGTAGTTTTAAGAAAGCATTTGACACACTACAGGTCTCCATACTGAGGAATTTTATTAACATTCCTGATGCTTAGGTAAGAGGTGTCAAACATAATACATTTTCATTACATGGGTATTATTCAATATATATCCCTCTACTGAGGTGGAATTTGTTTTACATCACATCTACAAGCAGGACCCTCTAATTCCTCCTGTATTAAATTGTCAGTACAGTACAATTACAATACAATGTAACACTGGAGGCTCTTCTCCTGTATGGTCCTCGTCCTAACAGATCTCTCTTTAACTTTGGCTCCAATTCAGGGATCATGTATAGATATAAACAGAATCTGGAGTCCCTCCCCCATATACTTGACAAGGGATGAGCCGAACACCCTCCTGTTCGGTTCACAGCAGAACATGCGAAAGGGCAAAAAATTTGGCAGAACACACTAACACCGTTTAAGTCTATTATATACGAACATGAATAATCAAAAGTGCTAATTTTAAAGGTTTATATGCAAGTTATAATCATAAAAGGTGTTTGGGGACCTGGGTCCTGCCCCAGGGGACATGCATCAATGCAATTTTTTTTTTTTTTAAACGGTTGTTTTTTTGGGGGCAGTGATTTTTTTAATGCTTAAAGTGAAACATTAAAAATGAAATATTCCTTTAAAATCATGCCTGGGGAGGTGTCTATAGTATGCCTGTAAATTGGCACATTTTTCCCATGTTTAGAACAGTGTCATTTCCAAACAAAGAGGAGACTGCCACTGAGGATTGCATAGATGCTTGACTGGACCCATTGGGGCCTTCTTTAGAGGTGAGGCTAGGCACACTGTGTGTGGATTGAAAAAAGAAAAAAGAAAAAAGAAGGGGGCTATAATCACTTTTTTGCACTTTTTTTTATATATTTGAAGAGACTATTTTTACAACACCTTTTTGCACTGGACATTTCTTTATGAATTGTTTATTCATCATTGCACTTTGATGTTTATTTGCACATTTTTGAGGATTTGCACATATATATTATTTACTGTTATGTATTTTCTATTGCATTTTTATTGATTATTTATTGCGATACTGCACAGTTTGTAATAAGAGGAAGTGTTTCTGGACAGCCACACACTTGAAAAATCGCCTTATTTATTTGAAAAAATTCACATCAAAGACAAAAGATGAAAATCACAGCAGACAAAAGAGCTGACGTTTTGCACTCACATTAGTTCTTAATCATAGCTTAATCACTGCACAGTTTGTATATGATAAGTGTATTCATATAGCGCTGCTCCATCACATACATTCCATTATTTTCCAAAGTTAACCTTCAGGGTTATGTAAGGAAAAACTGAAGCATATTTTTTAAGTCTGCAGAGAAAAAAACAGAGATCGTAGAAAACTCTAGGTCCTGCTGTTATTCATGCACAATCTGGGAGATCTGTTAAGAAAGCTACAAGAAAAACAATTTAGGAAGTGTGCATGCATGCATGCGCTATTTTTACCTTGCAGTTTATGAGTGTTTGCATTTAAAAGATTAGTTTAGCTCAGCATTAACAATAGGGAGACCCGGTGTATAAAAGTGTGGCTTGGAAGCCCCTTGGAATATGGGTTTTCCTCATAATTTATATTAATATGGAACAGAAGGGATGTAAATATATGATAAAATATATGACAAACTTGTATATATATATATATATATATATATATATATATATATATATATAGTGCAAAATGACAAAACAAAAACATCTGCTGACAGAAAGACCAATGAAAAAAAATATTTATTATGTTAAAAAAATATACATGCTGCAACTCTAGTAGTAAGACTTCTCTAATGTGATTATATCTGATATGTCTTTCATCAATGTTCCTTAAAAAAGTACCATATGTATGCCTTTACCAGTTCAGTCCACTTGTTATAAATTTCTGCAGCAAAAGTGGGAATGTCAAGACCAACACCATTATATTTAAATCAAAGGCTTTTCAGAGGGATGGACCCCAAAGTATAAATGTCTGTAAATGCATGAGTATGGTACAATTCCTATACAGAATTCACAAGTCAATCACAGCCACCACTTCCACTACCACATCAAACCACTGATGTTCATAAAACAAAGACTACTTCAACAGTTGAGATCATGCAAAGATATTTTATTAAAAGCAGATTCGATTTCAGATAAAGCAACCACTTGTATAACCTGCAGCATGCATGATGATGTCAGCCTCCGGAAGCTCTACCCTACACATCTCATTACAATAGGACATGCTCAGGGGCTATGGACACAAAATTACTATTACTCCTTATAACTGCCAATGGGTGGGCAGTCATGTTTACATAATAAGAAGTGCCAAATTGCCTTATATAAGTAAGCCAAGTGTATAATGCTAGATGCCAACTACTGGCCATAAAGAATATTACATAACACATAATTATTAATGGGCCACAAGTGATGCAGGTAATGAGCTCTACAAACTATTAATAAAATAGGATGAAAACAATCGCTTATACAAAAATAACAACATATCCTATATTACTGTATGTAGAATTAAACTTCAAAAATTAAATAATACAAATTGCCACCTACTAACCATAAGCAAGCTTGCTGTGCAAAATGTTATCATTACAGGATATTTCATATATAATGGTCAATAGTAATCCACAAAAGGTGCAGTTACTACCCTTTCCAAAATAATACAAAAAAAAATTATAAGCAATACACAAACAATAGAGGTTTGTGTATATCTCTAACCACTTTTTGCAAAAAATACTGATTCTTTGGTAGATAAAGTCCAATCCTAAAAATAATGATTATGATGACGTTTCCTAAAACCACTGAATTCAGAAAGATACCATATTTAGCTTAAAAATAGTCAGCGATTTATTTTCAGTACACACATCCAACTGTTCCTTTGAGAAATTCTATGTTTGTTAAATGATGTATGATGCTGCTGTAGCTTAAATTAATCAGATGTGGTAACCTGGCCATTGTTTATTTATGTTAAACATGCAAACGATCTGTTGTATGTTGAAATATTTAATAATCTGCTAACACTCAAAAATTATGATTCATTACAGTTTCATTTTTTCAAACAACCGCCAGTTATAATTGTGTTCTACCTAAACCAGTATACTATTTTTTTTTAAACTGGGATCACTCTAAATTATTGCTTACAATTTTCAGATTTATTGTGTGGTTGCAAGAATTTCCTATTTATCTTTCATTTATAAAAGATAAGTGTATCCATTTGCTGAACAAGCTGAATATGTAATGATGTGTCACTACATTAGCATAAAGTACAGAAGTGAGCATTGGTACAGGCTTGATGACTGCAGTGAATGCAGAGGCACATGTTGCACAGTGGTGAGTGAAGTGGGGCATTGTGGGAGAGGTGGTAGGAGCAGTAGTGTGTAGTGGTGACAAGGTTGCTATGATGTGAAAGGAGGAACGAGGGGGACAGCTGTGGGGGTGAAAGCATGGGGATTTGGTGAGAAAATGCAGTGGTGGGGAGGTCTCATGTATAGTGGTGAGAAAGTGAGTTCAGGCACGGTGGTGATGGACAGGTTCTAGTGCAGAGGCGGTGAAGGAGGTGGTAACTCAAAGAAGAGCTGTCAGCTGTAACTCTACATGCAGTCCCTATAGCAAGCAGCAGAGGTCAGACAGTAAAGCAGAGGGCTGGTAGTGTGAGCTGCCAGGATGAATATTACTGTGTCTGTCTATACTGCAGAAGAAGCCAGTGTGTAGAAGGTGGTGTGAGCTAATGGAGCCAGACATTAGAAGGTCATGTGTCATTGCAACACATACCAACAACTACAGAGACCACACTGGATGTACTTCCTGCTGTGCATGGCTATTGTGGATGGCACTGATCTAAATTTACAGTGGGGACGGAAAGTATTCAGACCCCCTTACATTTTTCACTCTTTGCTATATTGCAGCCATTTGCTAAAATCAATTCCTCATTACTGAACACACAGCACCCCATATTGACAGAAAAACACAGAATTGTTGACATTTTTGCAGATTTATTAAAAAAGAAAAACTGAAATATCACATGGTCCTAAGTATTTAGACCCTTTGCTCAGTATTTAGTAGAAGCACCCTTTTGATCTAATACAGCCATGAGTCTTTTTGGGAAAGATGCAACAAGTTTTTCACACCTGGATTTGGGGATCCTCTGCTATTTCTCTCTGCATATCCTCTCCAGTTCTGTCAGGTTGGATGGTAAATATTGGTGGGCAGCCATTTTTAGGTCTCTCCAGAGATGCTCAATTGGGTTTAAGTCAGGGCTCTGGCTGGGCCATTCAAGAACAGTCATGGAGTTGTTTTGAAGCCACTCCTTCATTATTTTAGCTATGTGCTTAGGGTCATTGTCTTGTTGGAAGGTAAACCTTCGGCCCTATCTGAGGTCCTGAGCACTCTGGAGAAGTTTTTCGTCCAGGATATCCCTGTACTTGGCCACATTCATCTTTCCCTCCATTGCAACCAGTCGTCCTGTCCCTGCAGCTGAAAAACACCCCCACAGCATGATGCTGCCACCACCATGCTTCACTGTTGGGACAGTACTGTGCAAGTGATGAGCAGTGCCTGGGTTTCTCAACACATACTGCTTAGAATTAAAGCCAAAAAGTTCACATCAGACCAAAGAATCTTATTTCTTACCATCTTGGAGACCTTCAGGTGTTTTTTAGCAAACTCCATGTGGGCTTTCATGTGTCTTGCACTGAGAGGCTTTCGTCGGGCCACTCTGCCATAAAGCCCCAACTGGTGGAGGGCTGCAGTGATGGTTGACTTTCTACAACTTTCTCCCATCTCCCGACTGCATCTCTGGAGCTCAGCCACAGTGATATTTGGGTTCTTCTTTACCTCTCTCACCAAGGCTCTTCTGCCCCGATAGCTCAGTTTGGCCGGACGGCCAGCTCTAGGAAGGGTTCTGGTTGTCCCAAATGTCTTCCATTTAAGGATTATGGAGTCCACTGTGCTCTTAGGAACCTTGAATGCAGCAGAAATTTTTTTGTAACCTTGGCCAGATCTATGCCTTGCCACAATTCTGTCTCTGAGCTCTTCAGGCAGTTCCTTTGACCTCATGATTCTCATTTGCTTTCCTAATTAAGTCCAATCAGTATAATCAAACACAGCTGGACTCAAATGAAGGTGTAGAACCATCTCAAGGATGATCAGAAGAAAGGGACAGCACCTGAGTTAAATATATGAGTGTCACAGCAAAGGGTCTGAATACTTAGGACCATGTGATATTTCAGTTTTTCTTTTTTAATAAATCTGCAAAAATGTCAACAATTCTGTGTTTTTTTGTCAATATGGGGTGCTGTGTGTACATTAATGAGGAAAAATGAACTTAAATGATTTTAGCAAATGGCTGTAATATAACAAAGAGTGAAAAATTTAAGGGGGTCTGAATACTTTCCATCCCCACTGTAGATGTCAATGCTATGTAGCATGTGTAGTATTACCTTCCTGTTGCCACTGATCATGTGCTAAGCATTAGGACCATGTTGAATTATCTCATATACTCTACACTACCCTCAGACTGGACCTCACATTTTGTGGCAGTGCTGCAGATTTCCTCCAATCTGCAGTGATCTTTGAAGATATTGGTAATCAGCTCCAAGTCTCCCATCTAATTTTTTATAGTTCCTTCATGTCACATGATCTACTGAAGAGACCCCCAAATAAGTTATTAGTGATAGGAGATTTTCTGTGACAGAAACTGATTGCTGGTATGTGTAAGGATTGCTGGATGTTAGAGAAGATCAGCAGTATTTTTCATTAAGGCTGGGTCTGGGCCCTGCTTCTTTTACATGTGCAGTAGAATCCCATAGACTTCTGTGGTGCCAGTACACAGATCAATCTACAAGGTGCTAATGCACAACTACAGGCTCAAGAAGTAGAAGCCACACCGGTCACAAGTAAGCATAAATTCAATTTTTATATCCTGTGTTCTTCTTTTACACAAAACTATGGGATAGTGAACCCTTCCCACATGGCAGCAGGATCTTCTCTGTTTTCTACTTCAGAAAGCATGTCTTATAGTTTATGTAAACCATAACAAATAACTTATATTATTTTCTCCCTTTTGGTCTGGTAAATATATCATCCAAATCATTTTGTTATATCTGTTTGATAAGTGCAATGACAACTGTTGATATTTTGAGAAATGAAGAACTGTTCTGTGTCCTCTGCACAATTTACTGTGTTATCTATAAGTTTTTCTGTCACTCTTAGTTCTTGTTCTGGACTGCAAAATGATTAGCCTTTATCCTATGGAGATCTTTCTGTGCTTGCATGATCTTTAAAGTGATAAAATATGGGGAAGTGTGTATGTATTGTAGAGATGTACTGCATCTGTTTTTTTTTTTTTTTTTTTTGTTTTGTTTTGTTTTTATGCACATATACTTTAAGGACTTCTCTTTCTGATTGAAAGTCTGCATAGCCTCATCATTACAAAGCAGAAAGACAGGGTGTTATTTCCTTGGCTTATTTAGCTGTGTATGCAATTTTAAGCTTGAGACATTTACAGTAATTCTGTATACAAAAGGCTTATGTAAGCCACTGTAGAAGAATTAAACATGTAAGATGGTTTTATTATTTAAAGTAAGACACACAGTCCCTATCTTGATAAAGGCCTTTTTTTAACTAGATGCCTATATTCTTGAAATCATTTTTACTTTAGACTAAACTCTTCCTTAAAACATTAGAAGTTGCTATTTGATCATATAGTGGATGATTACTCTTTGAATTTAATGGGGTGGCACTTTAATATTTTAGCATGTCCCCTTGCCAAACATGTGCGTTACCTGGCCTGAGTCAAGTACTGGTTCAGAAGTATTACAGTTCACAATATTACTGAACCATAATATCAAACATACCCCCCAGGTTAAGCACAATCATATATGGCACTCTTTGGAGATCCTGATGTACTTCTAGTGGGTTAATATGAGAGAGGCACTTTAAGAAAGTTTTATGTAAATCTAATTATTTTTCAATCTGAGATAGCTTAATTTGTTAAAATCTGATGAATACAAAACTTTGCATTGTTCCTCTCATTTCTGATCATGCTCATTGTAATGAAATCAAACAATGATTCCTGCTTAGTCACAAATGCCAACAGTAAAAAGTAAATTAAGACATTCTTTGATCGTGGCATGCAGACATTAAATCAGATTAACAAGTGTGTTGACAGTGAATGTGTCTAACATTAATTGGTTGCTATTTATCTTTCTTTTACAGACTTGAAGCTCATTTATCTGTTCTGCAAGCCTGTAAATTGTAGACAGCCACAAATGTCCTCATTTAAGTCCTTTAAAAGCAGCATATTTTCTTGTTTACAATTTGCATGCAGTATTCCAAAATGAAGCTTAAATAAATAAAAAGAATGGTATTAACTTGTTTATATATTCAAGTTAAATTGTTTTAATTCTGCATAGTCTAATAAAGGGAGCACTATTACATAATTGTTAAATTCTAGTTTTCATATGAAAAATCAGTCCTTCTCAAGTTATTCAATTTCCATTAACATCTCTACACTTTCACCCTCTGAATGCTGTGCTGTTCATTCTATATTCCCCACGTCTCCACTCTGTACACCATGGGGTTGATTTACTAAAACTGGAGAGTGCAAAATCTGGTGCAGCTCTGCATGGTTACATAGTTACTCTGGTTGAAAAAAGATACAAGTCCATTCAGTTCAACCAACACAGAAAAACACATATACACACACACACAAATAGAAAATCTCAGAGCATGTAATTACGCTTACAAATATATTAAAAGCCATCTCTACATGTAACAGCTCTGTGAATACTCTTTCCCATAATTTGGAAGGAATGAGGGAGGATCTAACTTTAATCAGACAAGATATGCAAAGAAAGAATGACAGCTGCTGAGGAAAGAATAAGCACAGTTGAGGACTCCTTAAATACAGCCGTGAACTCTAATAAAAAGTTTGTACAACAATTAACCATACATGATTCTCGATTGGAAGACATGGGGAACCATCTTCGCAGGAATAATATTAGAATAGTAGGCCTCCCTGAATGGATAGAGGGAAACACCCCAGCTGAATGAGAAATGGCTCATAACCACGATGGGCTCAGAACATTTCTCCTCTTTTTTTTTCAGTGGAAAGAGTTCATAGAGTTCCCATCAGAGGACCGCCTGCGGGGGACTCACCTAGGACTCTGATCTTGAAAATGATGAACTGTAAAGATAGAGAAACATTCCTGCAGAGAGCTAGACAACTCTCACATATACGGATAAACGGTTAAAAAATAAGCTTATATCCTGATTTCTCAGCAGCAGTTCAGCGCCAAAGGGTGGGATTTTTGGAAGTGAAGCGGCGACTGAGACAGACGGATTTATCCTATTCTATACTTTTTCCAGCTAAACTTAAAGTATCAGCACAGGGCACTACCCATTTTTTGTATCCCCGGAATTAGCGACCCAATGGTTGGATAACTACATACAGTCAAATTAACTCCCCAAAGAAATTTTTTTTCTCTTCTTTTTCTTCTCCTATTTTTGGAAGTATGAACGGATATTGTGCGAAGAGGAAATGGATGGGGAGAGCGCTATTTTCTTTGGCTCTCTCGATCAGATAGTCCCTATGTTTGTGTTTTTGTTTTGTTATGTTGATTATGTTTGTGTTTGTGTATGTTTGTTGATCTATGTGCACCTCTCACAATATATTTTTGTCTCTCTTTTCCTTCCTCCTACTGCCCGTGCCCTTTCCCTCACATTTATGGGTGGAACCCATGGGGGGGTTGGACAATGGGGATGGCGGGCTGGGGGGGAAAGAGGTGGAGAGACATGGGCTGGAGTGAAAAATACTGTATTTGTTGTATTTGGTTTGATTATTTGGTTAATTTATTTGAGAATAGTTTGATATGGCTCTTTTGAATGAAGTGTTAATATCATGGAATGTGAGGGGTCTTGTAGCCGTTCTAAGCAGCAAGCAGTGTTTACCTCACTAGGGAGATTTTCACTCCCAATAATTTGTCTTCAGGAAACCCATTTAAACTCTGAAACGTTGCATTATTAAAACAAAATCAGTTTAATACTCAGCATCACTCTAGAGGGGTGTCTATACTTATTTCTAATGGATTCAATTTTTTATGTAGACAAATTAAGAAGGATAGTAAAGGTCAATTTGTTTTCTTGTATTGTACACTATCAGGTCGACCATATGTGATTGGAAATATATATATTCCCCCGTCATATTCAACGGAAGTATTTAAAGAGTATATTAAAAACCATATGGACTATACAATAGATAAATATAATATAACGGATAAGCAAACTCTATCAGGGCCTACAACCTTTGCTAGATATGTAGCGGAATTGGGACTGATAGATCTCTGGAGACAGCGTAATCCAACAGATAAGCAATATTCATGCTTTTCTAGTAGTTATGAAACCCTCTCTAGAATAGATTTATCATTGGGAACATACTCTATGCTTCCGTATCTTGTCGATATTAAATATGAGGCTAGGGGTATCTCAGATCATTCCCACATAGTATTACATTTTACGTTTGTGATTAACCCAGGATGTACACTATGGAAGGTGAACCCATATTGGTTGCCACTTTTTTCTCCAGCTGCAGGAATTATGACTTAATTAATTGCTTATCAGAATATAAATATTCTGATAAGCAATTTTATATATTTTATTTATATAAATCGGTTTCACTTTTAATATACTGGGATGCAATGAAAGCATACCTCCGAGGTCTCCTTATCGTGCAGGTATCAAAAATTAAAAAACAATCTAGGCAATGGAAAAAAATTCTAGCTGAAAATATGATGAAAGCCGAATTCCTATATATAACTAATCCAAACGATGATACAATACAAGAATAGATTCATAGTCAATAACATTATGCAGCAGTGGCTAAGAAAAAGAAAGAGGCAGAAAATAAAAGATTTTTTCTAAAACAGCCATACTTTGAAAAGGGAGAGGGGACAGGACATCTATTGGCAACTATTGTAAAAGCAATGGTCGGTATCATATATAACTGTATTACAATCAACATCTTCAAATAAGAGGGCTGATACTACTCCAGAGATATTGGAGGTATTCAAGGAATGTATCCAGGCATTATATAAGAGCAGGGTATCCTACTCGGAGGAGTCCCTGGATAGATTCTTTTTTTTTTTTTTTGGATAGATTGATTTACCAAGCATTTCAAATGATGAAAGGGTGGCTTTGGAAGGCCCATTAACATTGGATGAGCTAAGAAATGCAGTTTCCAACCTACCTTATAATGAAGCACCAGGATCAGATGGTCTTCCAGGGGAAATATATAAAAAGTATGGGCATGTATTGTTACCTGAACTGCTCGATGTCTTTAACTATGCCATGGAGGTGGGATCATTACCCCCTCTATGAATGAAGCAGTAATCATTATTTTGTTGAAACCTGATAAGGATTCAAAAAACCCTGATTCATATTGTCCAATATCTCTGCTAACATCAGATATTAGGCTGTTGGCAAAGGAATTGACAACTAGGCTATCAAGATGTATTTCAGAACGAATTCATCGTGACCAATCAGGTTTTATTCCTAATAGATCCACTGCAAATAATATCCAAGGGTAAATCCTAAATTTACAACTTCCAATGGATAATATGGGACATAGTGCTATAATGTCACTTGACAAAGCATTTGACAGTACAGAGTGGGTCTTTTTGTGAAAATGCTTAAAACGTTATGGGTTTGGTCCCAGATTTATTAAATGGATACAACTTTTGTATGATTCCCCAATTGCAAGGATACAGGTGAATGGATGTGTATCGGCCCCTTATTCACTGTCCAGAGGGATGAGGCAGGGGTGCCCGCTTCTTCTTGCTTTGGCTATTGAACCACTGGAGGAGGCTATTCGCTCCTATACAAATATTGTGGGACTTCGCAGATCTACAGGTGAAGATAAGATATTGCACTTTATGCGATACTCTAGTGTTTCTGGGGGATACGGGTCCATCGATGTCCGCAGTTATGTCCTTAATAGATCTTTATGGATCCTTTTCAGGATTTAATATCAATTGGGACAAATCTGTAGTACTGTCTGTGGATCCTGTGCAGGCGGGACATCCAAGCCAGACTCATCAGTTGGCTTTGGTTACATCATTTAAATATTTGGGAGTGGTAATTACACCGAATATTATAGAATACACAGATAAGAATATACTCCCTCTTACTGCTAAATTTAGACAACAGAGTAAAACATGGAGTAAATTTCCATTGTCTATGGTGGGGAGAGCGAATTTGGTGAAGATGGCGTGGATGCCCCAGATATTATATGTATTACATAATAGCCCCATTTGGTTGATGCTACGATTGTTTAGAAGGGTGGAAAACCTAGAATTAGATTAGAAATATTACAACAGCCCATAGATAAGGGGGAATTGTGATACCAAAGATTATATTTTATCGCATTTTATCGCATCACAACTACAACACTGGCATGGTTGGGAGGTAATGCATATGGAAGACCCTATACAGAAGATAATAGCATCTCAATTTAAAAAATATCCCTTAGTTCAATTAATAGTATCTCACCATTTCTATAATAAAAAAAGGTTCCCCACCTTCTACTTGATTCATAGGATATGGGAAGCAGTGCGAAATATTACTCAGCATAGGGGGTATACGAAACATATGCCCATATGGGATTACTTTTGTCTGTATGAATTGAGTAGACTCTTGGAATTTTCAGATTGGAAAAAGGTGAGTATAATACTTCTGTACCAGTTATATGAAGGGGATGTTCTACTTCCTTTTATTAAATTAACCACTTGCTGCCCGCCATATAGCAGAATGACAGTGGCAAAGTGGTTTCAATATCCTGACTGGGCGTCCTATGACGTCCGCAGGATATTGAGCCGCTGCGCAACCCCGGGGGTGCGCATCGCAGCGAATGTTGTTGTGGGGTGTCAGTCTGACACCCCGCAACACAGATCTAGGTAAAGAGTCTCCATCAGAGTGTCCAATCACGGCTGATCAGGATGTAAATAGGAAGAGCCGGTGATCGGCTTTTCCTCACTTGCGTCTGACAGACGCGAGTAGAGGAGAGCCGATCGGCTGCTCTCCTGGCGGGGGGTCTGTGCTGATTGATTATCAGCACAGCCTCCCCTCGGATCAAACCCAGGACCACCAGGGAAGCCGCCCAGGACCACCAGGGAAGCCACCCAGGACCACCAGGGAAACCATCCAAACTGGACCACCAGGTATGCCCCCTAGACCCCCAGGGAAATACTAATCAGTGCCCAGGCAGCTGCCAATCAATTCCCAGGCAGCTGCCAATCAGTGCCCACTCCAATGCCTACCACTGCCAGTGCCACCAGGGATACCTATCAGTGCTGCGTATCAGTGCCACGTATCAGTGCCCATCAGTGCCACCTATCAGTGCCCATCAGTGCCCAGCTGTGCCACCTATTAGTGCCCATCAGTGCCACCCATAAGAAACCATCTTTGCAGCCTTTCAGTGCCCATCAGTGTCGCCTATCAGTGCCCATCAGTGCCCACCAGTGCCACCCAGTGCCACCCATGAGTACCCATCAGTGCCGCCTATCAATGCCCATCAGTGCTGCATATCAGTGCCACCCATCAGTGCCACCTTATCAGTGCCTGTCAGTGCTGCCTTATCAGTGCCCATCAGTGAAAGAGAAAACTTACTAATTTACAAAATTTTTTAACAGAAACAAAAGCAAAACTTTTATTTTTTTCAAAATTTTCGGTCTTTTTTTATTTGTTTCACAAAAAAAAAAAAAACACAGAGGTGATCAAATACCACCAAAAGAAAACTCTATTTGTGGGAACAAAATGATAAAAAATTTAGTTTGGGTACAGTGTAGCATGACTGCGCAATTGTCATTTAAACTGCGACAGCACTGAAAGCTGAAAATTGGTCTGGGCAGGACGGTGTCTAAGTGCCCTATATTGAAGTGGTTAAAAGACCACTATCAGTTAACGAACAATAACTTCTACCAATATCTTCAAATACATCATACATTACAAACTCAAAGTTTAAAAACCCAAAAATATGTTTAAAAATACTAACAAAGGCAACCCCGGTTGCCTGTACGAAACGAGGATTAATAGGAGATCTTTATCTTAACTTACAAATTATAGATAATACTGAAAAATATAAAAAGTTTTGCTCGGTGGCAAGGTGACATAGAAGATCTAGATGAGGTGGATTGGACACGAGCTTTGGAAACACTTCCTAATATATCTCTCTCGCCTTCTCAAAGGCTGTCTAAGCTTTTTATTATACATAGGGCTCACTATGCCCCACAAAAACTCTATGCTTGGAGAAAAAACACAACACCGTTATGCCCACGATGCTCTCTATTTAATGGTTCTCTTCTCCATAAGCTCTGGCGATGTCCAAAGCTCCATCGTTACTGGGAAAAATATTCATAACTTTAAACTTATTATGCTTGACTGAGATAATAGAGACCCCCAAACTTGCACTACTGGGGATAATACCTGATGGAACATTACCAGTAGAGATGCATACCATGTGGATAAGATCTCTATATTTAGCACGTAAAGTTATTCTACAAAATTGGATATCTGCTGATCCTCCAACTCATGAACAATGGGTTAAGAATCTTAACTATATACTTAAAAGAGAAAAATTAACATATAAGCATAGAGGTATACCCCAAAGGTTTGTTAAAATATGGTCATGGTGGATAGAACCTAGTAATACATTTTATGATGGCTTACCTAGTACAGAGGAGTAAAGGAAATGAAGATAGATGGAAGTAAAGAGCAGTGGTAGAAGGGTGAGGAGTAGATGAGAAGAGAAGAAATTAATATGTAAAAGAAAGATAATCTGAGGCTGCATAGAGGAAGCTACCATAGTCTGATGACTGATACTAAGGGAGCTTAATTTGATGATTAAAATGTATGTTAGGTTACTTTAATATGAGAGGTGCAAGGGTTGTTTGTTGTCTTTTCATTTCTGGATACTTAATGGATTAATTTGACATATTATTTGTTTGCAAAAATAAAAATTAAATATTCGATTTAAAAAAAAATCTCCATATACACTATCCTCTACCCACCATTGATCCAAAGGAAGGCAAAACAAAACCCCAATAAATAACAATCCAGTTTTCTACAATGGGGGGGGGGGATCCTTCCAGATCCCCTAACAGACAAACAGTTATATTATGTACATTTAGTACATTTAGGAAAAAAATTCAGGTGATAACAGAAAAGTAGAAAACAATATTATATAAGTGAACATTATGTTTCAAATCACACTTTTACAAATGTAAACCATTCTTTAGTCGCATATGATAATATATAACATTGTGGTGTATCTTTATTGCTCTTAAAGAGACAACCTATAACCTAACTGTGATGCTGTATAGTATAGCCTTAAATATTGCATTAATTACTCTAGGATTGCAACTTTTCTCCCTCTGGATCTCCCAAAGGGAACACACTGCATCTCAGGGGGTGAGGTCACAAGGCCTTTGCTCATATCTTTCAGAATGGTACAACATTATATTTCTTTGCATGGTAAATCATACAATTCAGGATTTTCTTGCTATGGTTGTTCACATTGAAGTGTGATTATTGAAAGAAAGTGTAAACTTAAAATATAACAAACAAATTGGATGTGACGTTGACATTGTAGAGTAGGCTGTATGTGTTAATGTCTTGTATTTCAGTTTAATGAGGTCTTAGAATGGGGTTTATCATTTAGGTTTATTAATTTCATACCAGTCTATCCAAGGTTTCCAAGAAGGGTATCTGGAATTATAAATGCCTTGAGAGGCAGCGAACATAACTTCATAGGTGATATGTGTATTAGTGGTTCTAATTACTTCTACAAGATTTGGAAGTTCAGTTTTTTTTTCAACGCTGTTCTAGTTTCAATCGTGCACTTATGAGAAAGTGGGAGACAAGGCTCCTTAAAGGAGGAGGCATAGTGTCTATTCTCAAGAAGAGGATGGCCAAACTCTGTTTTTTTAGAGGCTGGGAGCTAGTTATTTGTCATATGAGGTTGAAAATATCAGACCAATAGGTTAGTAGAAGTGGGCAAGCCCAAAATATATGTATCATGGAGCCTCTTTGGCCGCATTGTCTCCAGCAGAGTGAAGGTAATTGGAGATTAAAACCTGCTAGTCTCGTGGGAGTTAAGTACCACCTTAGAAGTATTTTTTGGTAGAGTTCCCACAAGTTGACACTCTTTGTAGCTTTATATATAGATGTGATTGCAAATTTCCATTGGTCAGGTGTATAAATCTATTTCCCATGTTTTCATGGAGGGGTTTTGGTAAATGTTGATTTTTGGTGTAAGAAAATTATAGAACAAGGAAATGCCTTTGATTGAGGTATTGGGGTTTGTGAAATATAAAAACAAACATTCTCCAAGGAATTGTAGTGGAGGGATTGGTAATAGATGATAGTAGGTGTGAAATTTGAATAAATGTGTATTGATCTTTGGGTTCTAGGCCATATTCGATCTGAATTGCTCTGAAGGTTTTTTTTTACAAGAAAACGCTGAAGGTTTTAAGTGAAGGGCCTATTTGAATGTCTGCAACTGATGTAATACCTTTAGATTCCCAGTGTTTCATTTTTAAGTTTGGGGTTTGGAATTAGTAGTTGTAAACTGGTGATAGGAAGGGGAATGGATTTGGAAGCTGTATCAACTATAGAGGAGTTTAGAAGTAGTTTCCAGGATTGGAGAGAAGCTCTCATGGTGGGTGATATTTCAGGGAGATAATGAGACATAAACCTGCTGGTTAGTAGTAGGTCATATAGTTTTGAATTAGGAAAAATGAGAGAAAGAAAGGAAAAAACATTGTAACATTGATAACTTCAAACGCACCGTGTTTGGTGTAAAGAACATGGTGGGTGAAAATCACCCAAGGACAGAATTTTGCTGCTAGGTATAACTGGGGACTAAGTTCAATTGTTTAGACTCTGTCGCTATTCACTTAGGGACTAAAAGTAGATATAAACCATCTGGTCTCTTTTATGTGTTTGAATTGGCATTTGATCTTGCAGTTACTTTTTTCCACTCCTGTTCAAGTTGATGTGGAGTGCTGTTGGAATTGCTTTCACTGTTTGGATCAGGTAGGATACCCCACTCCTTCAGGAGAGCAACTCCTTTTTCCAGTGATGTCACTGCATAGGTATGATTATCCTTTGTCATGGAAATTTTCGTCAGATAACCCCATCTGTACGTAATGTTGTGATTGTGCAAGATTTTTGTCACAGTGTTTAAGCTTTTTCTTTTTTGTAATGTATATTGTGACAAATCAGCGAAGAATTGAAAGTTTTGGTATTGAGATGGAATTTGTTCCAATAATTGACATGAGATACTCTTTAACATGAAAGGAATGCAAACAAAGTGGTACATCTCTAGGTATTTGGTCTGGCAGATGATACGGCTTAGGCAGGCGATGAATCCTGTCGATAGTAACGTCTAAGTCTGTGAGACTTGGTAGGAGCGATTTAAACATAGTAGCTGCATAGAGGTTCAGGTCAGATTGTTTCACTGATTCAGGGATCCCCCTAATGTTCAGATTATTCCTTCTAGACCTTTCCTCCATATCAGCTAGCTTTGCTTTAATCCTTTCATTTTCACCTTCCCTCTCATCATGGCCATAGACTAAATAATTTATGGTGGAAGCGTATTCTTCCATTTTTGCCTCAATGTGATCTATTCCCCACTTCTAGCATGGGTTGATTTTGTGTGGGGAAAGATTCTAGTGATTTTGGCAATTCCCTCGTATCTTCCCCTGATTCTGAGGCTGGGCTCACTGCCGAGCTCAATCCAGTGCCATCCAGCCTGGGTTTTGTCTTGGCCGGGCTGCAGGATGATGGGGTAGGGGGATAATAGTGCTGGTCACTGGGCGATCAAATATTTGGGGAGTGATTACCTTTTTTTGAGGCCTTTTTCTTACATGGGGCTGCTGGGGTGAGTTGGCCTTGGCGCCATCTTGCCTACCTCCACAGCAGTTTGATGGGAAAAAGTCCATCAGGCGCTGGGGTTTCCGGAATTACACAATGGCCACGCCCCAAAATCCAGGTATTTTTTAACACAATCTACTGAGCTGGCCTGAAACATCTCTTGAGTGAGTCTGTTCCACATTTTCACAGCTCTTACTGTGAAGAAGCAAGTTGCCAATCAGCTTCTAACTTCAGCTTGTATAATTAAGCTTTTACAAAAAAACCTGGAAGCTGATTGGTTTCTGTGCAGAGCTGCACCAGAGTTTATGCTCTCTAGTTTTAGTAAATAAACCCTTATGCATACTGTACATTTCATACTCATACTCCATACTGCATGCTGTGCTGTACTTTCTCTATTTCCACACCCTTCCCCTTCAAGCTGCAATATACATTCTCTGTTGTATACCTCCCAAATGTGTTTGCTGCACTTTATATTTTCTGTACAAAATCTATACTCTTTTTCATAAGAGTTCTATGCTATTTCATACTACTATATTTACTCATTTACAGTATACAATAAATACCTATACCGACTCTTTCTATTGTCTACTCTGCAAGTTGTCAAACACTGGATTGTATCCTTTTTGCCATATCTCAAAAATATATATTGTGTAGGACATGTGTATATGTATATGTGTGTATAAATATATATATATAGACTAATAGTAACAAGTTGCCATTGGAACAATGCTATTCATCATAAACAATACGCCTTTTGATGTTCATTTATCTTACATTCATTTTCTTTACGATTCCTTCCAAGTCTGACTAGACCACCTACACTCCTTTGTAAATTTGCATTGTTTAATTAGATTGGCCCTCAAGGGCCAATTTTTTCACAGAGCGGCCCAGATCCTCCTCTTCTTGGGTCCCTCTTTGGCTCTCCTGGCCCTCCCTCCTGTCGAGTGCCCCCACAGCAAGCAGCTTGCTATAGGGGCACCCAAGCTGAGTCACAGCTACCTGTGTCCATCCAGATATGGAGCACCAATTCGGCCCAGCCGAAAATATGTGTGTGTGTGTGTGTACGTATGTATATAGATATATATATATATATATATATATATATATATATATATATATATATATATCTATATACATACGTACACACACACACATATTTTTGTATTGTACAAGCACAGGGTATGTGTTCACAGACATTCTTGGTCAGGCAAGTGACAAGTCCATTAAACACCTGAAAAGGATGTTAATTGTATGCAAGGTCACATTATTATTTGGGGAACTTGTTGTTGAATAAGGGTCTGACCATTGGCTCCCACTACTGTTAATCAAAGTCAGTTAGCCAATCAGGAGAGAGAGGGGGCTGGGCCGAATTGGTGCTCCATATCTGGATGGACACAGGTAGCTGTGACTCAGCTTGGGTGCCCCTATAGCAAGCTGCTTGCTGTGGGGGCACTCGACAGGAGGGAGGGCCAGGAGAGCCAAAGAGGGACCCAAGAAGAGGAGGATCTGGGCCGCTCTGTGAAAAAATTGGCCCTTGAGGGCCAATCTAATTAAACAATGCAAATTTACAAAGGAGTGTAGGTGGTCTAGTCAGACTTGGAAGGAATCGTAAAGAAAATGAATGTAAGATAAATGAACATCAAAAGGCGTTGTATTGTTTATGATGAATAGCATTGTTCCAATGGCAACTTGTTACTATTAGTCTAATTAGTAGTAAAAGAATGCGGTGGGGCATGGCCTGGTACCGTACCAAGATGGACATGTAATCCTGGAGCTCCCGTTCCACAAGGTCCAGCAACTTAAGCTAATCAGCTCCCATACAGCTCCCAAACAACCTAATCATGGAAAGAACATCCACGAGTGTATCAGCAATAAGGTCCCTCTCCCTGCAGAAGCAGGACACACAGCTAAGCAGACAGATCCGTGATATCTTTTGGACAAGGCCTAGAGGCAGGACACAAGCCTCACAAGCAGCCTTCTCCCGTGAGTCCTGCTCCCCAAGCAGAAGCCTACAACACTCCAGAGCAGGGACGGAGGCACGATCATCCCCAGCACTGAACCTGGATGACCTCCACAATGTAGCCATACACCTGAGAGAGATTAACTGCCATATGGAGGATCTGGACAATCGAGGGAGATGCTGTAACCTCAGGGTAAGAGGAATCCCAGAATCAATAGATCCCAGTCATCTCTCCCAGGCAGTCAACAACGTATTCAATGACCTCCTGGAGAGACCCCCAGATACAGAGATCACCTTTGAGCACATACACAGAGCACGACGCCCAAGGGGGAGAGACACAGATCTCCCCAGAGACTCAGTGTGCTGTCTCCTTGATTTTCCTCTTAAAGAAGAAATCCTCCGCAAAGCCAGGAGCCAAAATCAACTATCTTTTAGGGGATCTGAAATAAGGATTTATTAAGATCTCTCTAATATCACTCTATAGCACAGAAGGGAACTATGGCCTTTACTCGACACTCTGCGAGCTAGATCAATAAGTTGGAAGTTCCCTCTCTGCCTGTCAGCGACACATCAAGGACGCACGGTGAACCTTAAAGTGCCTGAAGACCTGGAACACTTCTGCTCCACTCTGGATATACCACTAGTAGATTTACTAGACTGGTACAGTGATTTCCGATTGCCCCCACTTAACAGAGCCACATCCATGGACGGCATCGGCAAAGCAGGTAACTTCAGCATCAGACACCGCCGCTCTCATCGTCTTCCGCCACCTCGCTCTCCTCTGAAGGCCTCAGAAGCACCAAGAAATGGCAGCCCTACAGCCTTGCCAGAGCAACGCAGAGCACGCATCAACTAGTCAGGTAAAAGACTAATTTCTTCCTCTATTTACATGACACAGAGACTTTGTTCCCACAGTAAACCTCCAAATACCTGATTGTAAGAAGAGCCACCACAAATATTTATACAAATTTGACCACCCTGGAACGTCTGTAACACTGTGACAATGGTCTCATAAGGACGTCCAACCTCCAGTCTATTTGAAACTCAGATGTCACAGATCCGGGATCCACAAACTCTTCCCCACTTTCTCTGGATATAGGAAAGCAACCGACACTAACACAACGATCTCCTCCCATCTATACTATACAGTTATGGATTACAAAGGTCTGCAAAAGATTCCAGCCTTTCACACAATATTTGACGATGCTAACTTTCTTCCACATATCCGATTCAAGAGACCTTATGCTTATATCATCTTTATCATCCGAAAAGCACAGCACAACAACACAGCTCCCACTCAAATCATCCAAAAGGATAGCGGTACAGACAAATGGATGGTGAAGTTACGGAGGAATGTGTAAACACCTAACCCTACATATTTGAGCCCCTGCACCCATCTAACGAGAAATTACCCTCCACATTAGGAAACCACGATTGGAAAGGTCATGTTGGAGCTGATGCACCCACAATATTTTCCGTAACATCCAACAAGCAGAATCCATAAATGGTCCCTATGACAGAGACTTTTTCCTTTCCTTACCAACAGCCCTCCAGCACATTCTGGTTTGACGCCAAAGGACATCTCAAGGTTCTAAACAAATGGGATAACTGAAAATAATGGATAACTCCTTTTCTTTTCTGCTTCAGAGCAATCTGCTGACCTCGCCACTGGGAAAAAAGATACAGAAGATGAGTACACCCTGCTTTGAACTTCCATCTTAAATACCCTCCCCTCACTACAAACCTACTAAACCATCTCCCCTACCCGCCTGCCAGGCTCCACCTATCACCTACACTCACCTACCTTGCTATATACTCTATTCTATCACCCCTTTCTTTTCTTTTCTTGCCTTTGACTTGAAGTTACCGCATTATATTATGACTATGTAACTTGTCATTTTACTTTTCAGCCATGTATTGACCAAGACTCTCACCTCTACAGGGTTCCAGTCTGAACTGTGTGCCTTGAAGCTGAGAGGGATATGTGCAGGTAAGGGCTCCACAATATCTCCAAAAACACATAACAAACTCTGATACTAAAACGCACAAACACATACCCACAGAAGTAAAATACAAAAATATACAGTCTACTTCTCAATAGGGAATGGACAAGTGACAGACAAATTTGTGCCGGATGAGCCAGGGCTGGACATATCCCCCTCGGACCCAGAAGACCCACACTTAATTACAACAGGTATTACTGTTATTGTTACTGTTATTACTGAAGTTATTGTCTCTCATTAAGTGTCATGTAAATTTCAAATTTCACATTTATCAGTTAAGTGTTTAAAATGGTTCTGCACCGGACCGTGTTATTCTAGTCACCTGCACTATGCCTCACAAACCTAGTATGTCCCTTTACATTTAAAAATAACTAAAAAACAAAAAGGAAAGTTAAATCCTTGTATACACCTGTCACAAGATTGTTATCAGAATAAAGGCCTAATCAACACTAGGAAGACAAAGCAAAACTAACAATTTCTAGATAGGTTCCTCTCCCCACACCAAACATACACTCTCTCTCCATGCTAAAATGCTTCTTAAACACTGATGGGTAAAACCGGAAGGGGAATATCCTCCCCTCCTTGTCCCAGACAATATATAAGACATACAGACCATATAGCCCTTATGACCTCATAGGGACACAGAACTCACTCCTCCTGTAGTATGTCACCTACCACTACTGCACACAACAAACTCTGGTAGACACCATTAAACCAAACCGGACCCCTTTCCCCTTGTAAGGTGGGTTGACAGGTTCAATCCCACAACCGGTATAACCCTTCCCCCCCCGAAAAATACCCCATACACACCTGACCTTTACCCCCTCCCCCCACTTCACTAGTCCTATCTAGTGCTCACCTCACCCCCCCTCTTTTTTTTCCTTACTTCCTCTTCTGGTTGATCCTTCTCCCTCTTTCCCCCCTCCTTCTCTGACTCCCCCTCCTTAGCATAGCGCAGCACAGCCACAGCCCAGTTCCTCCCCCACTATCAACATGGCACAAACCTTCGATCCCTCTCTGAAACTTATCTCTCTGAATGCCATAGGCTTAAATACCCTAGAAAAATGCTCACAAGTGCTATTCAGTATGTGATCCATGAAAGCTGACATAGTCTTCTTCCAGGAAACCTTTTGTGCTAAGTCAATCCCTAAACAAATCACTTCTTCCCCTAAAGCTTCCACGCCTCCTCCCCAATCACAAAATCCAAGGGAGTTTCAATACTTCTTTCCAAAAATGCTCCTATTCAAATATCAGACACTCTCTTAGACCACCAGGGCAGATTCATTTTTCTTAAAGGCATTTATAGAAATAAGCCAATCACGCTGGCAAACATATGTAGCCCCAACTCCTCCCTGGTTCCTTTCTTTCACACTGTTGCACGACATCTATCCACTTTTCAAGAAGGAATATTGATCCTAGGGGCAAATTTAATGTCTCACTAGATCCCCTACTAGACACCTCTTCAGGTAAATCTCACCTGCCATACAGGGCTATTAGACAAATCAGAAAATGCCTTCAAGACTTATTACTCCATGACACATGGCGCACCCTCCACCTGAAGGAAAAAGACTTTACTTTTTTCTCAATTCCACACAATAGATACTCCTGTCTTGACTATCTCTTCATCACACAACAAGACCTCCCAAGTCTGACAGTGGCAACAATAGAGCCTATGACATTCTGTGACCACCACCCCATCTCAGTCACACTAACCTTTCCTGACAAAACCACATACACGCGAATCTGGAGACTTGACTCGAACATCCTGATAGACAAAGTTAGAGAAGCGGAGATCAGTAAATGCTTAGTCCACTACTTCACTGAAAATAACACCCCTGATACCTCTAAAATAACTCAATGGGAAGCACATAAATGTGTAGTGAGAGGCAAAATGTTTTCCATGTAAGCAGCATTCAAAAGAGAGAAAATTGCCAAGATTGCAGATCTGTTCACTAAACTAAAAACACTCGAGGCATTACGTAAACGTACTTTAGCCCAAAAAGCTCACATGGAACTCATCAAAACTCATACACGCATACAGGAAGAACTAGGTCACAATCTAAGAAAGAAATTCTTTCTCTTGCAGAAACTCTTTTATGAATATGGAAATAAATCTGGTCACCAACTAGCCCAAGCACTACGCACGAAAAAAGCTAGAAACACAATACACCAAATTCACTCTCATGGGTAAGACACTCACAAAAAACAGTGACATAGCACATGAATTTGAGCAATACTACTCTTCCTTATATGACCTCAGCACATCCAACCCTCGCGTCTCCCCCACCTCAAAAAGGCAAAATGAGATCCAATCATTCCTGAACAAATTTGCCCCCGGAAAAATCCCAGTAGACGCCACCAAATCACTTGAGTCCCCGATCACCCCAAAATTCAGTAAAACAACTAAAGCATGGCAAGAGCCCAGGCCCAGATGGGCTATCCTCCTTATATTACAAAAGTTTTTGCAGAAACACTACAGTCCCCATTTCTAAACGCTTTCAACTCCCTCTCCCCTTCAAATCCTTTTACGTACAGAATGCTAGAAGCCCACATAACAGTCATCCCCAAAGAAGGAAAGGACCCTACAAATACGGGGAACTACAGACCGATCTCATTACTCAATGTGGACATCAAAACCTTCTCAAAGATATTAGCAAACAGACTCTTATCATTTCTCCCCTATTTCATCTCTCTAGACCAAGTAGGCTTTGTTCCTGGACGAGAGGCCAGGGACAATACCATTAAAGCTATCAACCTACTCCACCTGATGACACAAACCAACAAAAAGGGCTTCTTCCTGTCCCTAGATGCGGAGAAGGCATTTAACAGAGTTGCATGGGACTACATGGAAGCAGTCTTACAAGCTATTGGCTTGAGTCCCCACATGATCAACTTCATTCTGTCCTTATACTCTAGTCCATCAGCCAGAGTAAGAGTCAACAATACTCTGTCGCTGCCCTCGTCTCCTATCCTTTTTATTCTTACGCTGGAACTCTTCCTCCGCAAGCTACGACTCAACCCAGACATTAAGGGAATTCCAACAACTAAAAAAGAATATAAATACGCCGCCTTTGCGTGCGACGTATTACTATTTCTCACAGAACCCCTGACCACCATACCTATACTCTTAACAGAATTCCAACATTTCCAACTAATGTCTAACCTCAAGTTCAATTTCTCTAAATCTTTTGCCCTCAACATATCCCTCCCACAACACCTAGTGGACCAATGTAAAGAAAATTTCCCATTTCACTGGAAACATGACTCAATCACATATTTGGGTATACAACTTCCCTCCAAACTTTCTGACCTTTACATAAAAAATCACTTGCCTCTCCTAAATAAACTAACCACTGACCTCAAAAATTGGAACAAACCAATATTCTCATGGTTTGGTAGAGCTGCGATCTTAAAGATAAATTCTCTACTGAGACTGTTATACATCTTGCAGACAATTCCGATCCATGTCCCACCAGCCTTTTTTAAAGCATACAAAAATATATTCTCCATATTTCTCTGGGGGGAACGGAGACCCAGAATCAGCTTTGAACAACTCACCGACCAAAACTACTAGGGGGGATAGGTCTCCCAGACCTCCTAACTTATTATACAGCTGTACATGTCTCCAGAATTGTAGACTGGAATGTCCTCTCCTACAAAGATTGGGTCCCCTTTGAAGCATCTCTCACTACCCTTCCTCTGGCCTCTCTGCCATGAATGACCCCATGCCACATTCCTTTGGCAACTCAGCAACACCCACTGATTGGACCCACCTTACATTTCTTTCAGACGTTGTGCACACAAACTACCATATCCTCCATCCCAGGAGCACTAACCTCCGTAAAACTGAACCCTGACTTCATCCCAGGGATGCATCACCACTTTCTCACCGATAACTGGTCACAAGATCAAACCTGAACCCACCAATTCTTTCATCAAGGAAAACTGCTCACTGCTTCCAGCCTTGCCACCCACATGGAAAAGCAACCCATCCCCCCTTGGACATACTTATTGCTTGCCCATTACCTAAAATCATTAGACAAAGACTCACAATGCTCGAGACAACTCACCCCCTTCGAAAGGCTCTGCACCCAGAAATCACCCCAACAGCATCTTATAGCCACCACACACAGCCTTCTTTTTGCAGACCTATGTCCCAGTGAAAGCACTGTCTGCAAACATTAGGAAAAAGATCTCTCCCTCTCACTCTCAGATGAGAATTGGGAACAAATCCCATAAATCCCATAAACTATCCATAAAGGTTCAACAAATATTACCACACAGGAAAACGGATATAAAATCCAATCTGGGAGGTACCTCACACCAGTCCTGCTAAACAGATTCTACACTACTACAACGGATACTTGTTGGAGATGCCAAAAAGGCAAAGGCACCCTACTACATATCTGGTGGACCTGCACCCCTCTACAAATCTTTTGGAAAGAAGTATGACGCATCACCTCCCAAGTAACCTCATACGATCTAGATTTATCCCCAGCCCAATTCCTCCTTCACCAATCTCCCCTACCACATAAATCCTACCACAAATCCTTGGCAATGCACATGATTAGGGATGAGCCGAACACCCCCCTGTTCGGTTCGCACCAGAACTTGCGAACAGGCAAAAAATTTGTTCGAACATGCGAACACTGTTAAAGTCTATGGGACATGAACATGAATAATCAAAAGTGCTAATTTTAAAGGCTTATATGCAAGTTATTGTCATAAAAAGTGTTTGGGGGCCTGGGTCCTGCCCCAGGGGACATGGATCAATGCAAAAAAGTTTAAAAAACGGCAATTTTTTCAGGAGCAGGGATTTTAATAATGCTTAAAGTGAAACAATAAAAGTGTAATATTCCTTTAAATTTAATACCTGGGGGGTGTCTATAGTATGCCTGTAAAGGGGCACATGTTTGCCGTTTTTAGAACAGTCTGGCAGCAAAATTACATTTCAAAGAAAAAAGTCATTTAAAACTACTCGCGGCTATTAATGAATTGCCGGTCTGACAATTCACATAAAAGTTCATTGATTAAAAAGGGCATGGGAATTCCCCACAGGGGAACCCCGAACCAAAAAAAAAAAAAATGACGTGGGGGTCCCCCTAAATTCCATACCAGGCCCTTCAGGTCTGGTATGGATTTTAAGGGGAACCCCGGCCAAAAAAAAAAAATGCGTGGGGTCCCCCTCAAAATCTATACCAGACCCTTCAGGTCTGGTATGGATTTTAAGGGGAACCCCGCACCAAAATAAAAAAAATGGCCTGGGGTCCCCCCAAAAATCCATACTAGACCCTTATCTGAGCACGCAACCTGGCAGGCCGCAGGAAAAGAGGGGGGATGAGAGAGCGGCCCCCCCTTCTGAACCGTACCAGGCCACATGCCCTTAACATTGGGAGGGTGCTTTGGGGTAGCCCCTTAAAACACCTTGTCCCCATGTTGATGGGGACAAGGGCCTCATCCTAACAACCCTTGCCCGGTGGTTGTGGGGGTCTGTGGGCGGGGGGGCTTATCAGAATCTGGAAGCCCCCTTTAACAAGGGGACCCCCAGATCCCGGCCCTCCCCCTGTGTAAAATGGTAAGGGGGTACAAAAGTACCCCTACCATTTCACAAAAAAACTGTCAAAAATGTTAAAAATGACAAGAGATAGTTTTTGACAATTTCTTTATTTAAATGCTTCTTCTTTCTTCTATCTTCTATCTTCTTTCTTCTATCCTCTATCTTCTATCTTCCTTCAGTTTCTTCCTCCATCTTCTTCTTCTTCTGGTTCTTCTGGTTCTTCCTCCGGTGTTCTCATCCGGCATCTTCCTCCTTGGCACTGGCATCTTCTTCCCTTCTTCTCCTCGGGCCGCTCCGCATACATGATGGCATGATGGGAGGCTCCCGCTGTGTGACGCTTCTCCTCTTCTGACGGTTCTTAAATAATGGGGGTGGGGCCACCCGGTGACCCTGCCCCCCTCGGACATACGGGGACTTGACGGGGACTTCCCTGTGGCATTCCCTGTGACGTCAGAAGGGGGCGGGGTTACGTAACAGGTGACCCCGCCCCCTCTGACATCACAGAGAATGCCACAGGGAAGTCCTCGTCAAGTCCCTGTGCGTCAGAGGCAGGTGGGGTCAACGGGTGGCCCCGCCCCCCATTATTTAAGAACCTTTTCTAGTGTGTACAGTACAAGCTGGAAGTTAGTACAGGCGAGGAGCAGAGAGAGGGGAGAGCACTCAGTGTGTGTCTGTCACGGGGGTCTCCACTGCTGTGTAATGGATGGGAGGATGGTGTGTGTGAGCGGAGCACCGACACTTATGAATAGAAAGAACAGCTGTCTTGCAGAATTATAAGTTCTGGGGAGACTTTCAAAATTCCCTGTGCTGGGAGAGACTGCTAGCAGCAGTCATGGCTTTTTGGTAAGCAAGCTACCTCACTTTTGGGTGTTGACCTGAACACATGTTGATTTGTATTAGGAAGATTGGAATCACAGCTTCTGTTTCCTGCAATTTACCTTTTCTCCTGTGGAGGCACACTATTTATGGATTTTCTTAAGGATCACTTTGGGACATTGCTTTCGTTTTCCTTTTTTCTGATTTTTTTCTTTTTTGGATTTTTTTTCTCTTTTTTTGGGATAATTGCTGGTTTTATTTTATCATTAGTTTATCACCATTTGAGTATTTCACTATTATGGTTGTTGCTGTATTTTAGATTTGCTTTTCTCAAATGTATTATTCAACTTGCAATTTATTTTTTTGAGTTTATTTCAATAATTCCTGGCACAATTTTTGTTTTATATTTTTCAATTTCTAACGCCGCACTGATTACATTATTTATTATATTGGAAGTTTTGTGGTATTGAAACTTTGGGTGCTGGCTGCTCCACACTCTTTATTATTTGCTAATTATTGAGCGCAGCGTTGACCTTAGGGTCCTTTTTTTCTTTTTTTATACTATAGACACCCCCCAGGTACGAAATTTAAAGGAATATTACACTTTTATTGTTTCACTTTAAGCATTATTAAAATCACTGCTCCCGAAAAAACTGCAGTTTTTAGAACTTTTTTTGCATTGATCCGTGTCCGCTGGGGCAGGACCCAGGTCCCCAAACACTTTTTATGACAATACCATGCATATAAGCCTTTAAAATTAGCACTTTTGATTTCTCCCTTAGACTTTTAAAGGGTGTTCCGCGGCTTTCGAATTTGCCGCGAACATCCCAAATTGTTCGCTGTTCGGTGAACTGGCGAACAGCCGATGTTCGAGTCGAACATGAGTTCAACTCGAACTCGAAGCTCATCCCTACACATGATTAACACAGCAAAACAATGCGTCCCCTTGCTCTGGGTCTCTTCTCAGATACCCACAATCAAAGACTGGTTTAACAGGATACGTAAAGTCGCTGAAATGGAAGAACTGATCCACATTTCATGTGACACCCCATCAAAATTCAGCAAAAAATGGGCATGCTGGTTACACTTTCAGATGACACCTGCATACTTAAACATACTCAGTTCACTCACATAAGGAAATAGCGATAGCCACGACATACTCTGTCTATCCCCAAAAAAATAACAATAAAAATTAAATATTCAAATCCTACATTACCTATCACCCCTCGCCCCTTAAGGTCTGTCCCCCTCCAAGGCATACTTAAATTCCAACCAGAATTCCCTGCATTCCTTTAAAACCTGAGGAGGGAAGTCAGAGACGGACCCTCCCCTTCTCCTACACCCCCTTTTTATCTCTTGGTTTTCGCCCTCCTCTCTCTTTCCCCCCTGCACTCTCCTCCTTTACTCCTCTCTGCTCCCCGTTCCACTTCACCCCCTCCCCACCCTACTAAGGTATCCAGTTATATCACACACAGATTCTCCCTACAACTCCACTTCACATACTCCCCAGCTACGCTCTACAAGGACCAAACATGGGCCTAACACATGGCGATTCCCTCACTATTACTATTTGCAACTCCCTCCAAAAACAATTAAACTGTGCCCACGTATTCTACTCTAGATACCTTCCCTGCTACTTGTCTGAGAATCTTAGCAGTAGTCTCACTCTACATGGCCCTGTCTTGGATAAAGCTCAACGACAAAATGTAGATCATACTGAACAGAATAGTAGGTTCAGATCCACCATGTAAAGCAGGGGTCTTCAAACTACGGCCCTCCAGTTGTTCAGGAACTACAATTCCCATCATGCCTAGTCATGTCTGTGAATGTCAGAGTTTTACAATGCCTCATGGGATATGTAGTTCTGCAGCAGCTGGAGGGCCGTAGTTTGAGGATCCCTGATGTAAAGGTTTATGCTGAAGTGACAAAAAATTTACATGTATTGAAATCTTGTTGTTCTAGAACTCAGTTATGTACAACAGTTGATCGATATTTCTGTAATTGCTTTTTTTCCTAAAATAAAAAAAATTATTGAAAAAAGAATAACTTTGATTAGATTTTTTGACTGCAGCTATCAAAAGATTAAAGGAGCTATTAAAATTGGCCAACCAGATTGCTTGTCCTTGTTACCCATTGGGGATGATGTGTATATTATGGCAGGCATTTTTTGGCTAAACTGTGACAGAAGGAACTGGGTCCTCTGAAGGTGTCTGAATGTTGCATGAATATTCAAGTATGCTGTATCTACTTTGTCTATACCTCTGTTGGTTGTTCTGAAGTGTAAATAAATGCATCTCTCTGGATGAACCAAATTGCTGCGGGAATAAATTGAATTATAATAATAATTATCATCCCCACTATTATATCACTACATCCATCCTTCTACTTCTATATCACTACATATTTTACTGTCAATGCAACATATATGACTTTTTTTTCTGTTACAATAGGTTTTTATTGGGTTTTTACATTAACATACATGACTTTTATGGTACCATTTAATACCCGAGATATCAACAAAATATTTAAAACATGTGCCATTTATTGAATAACATGAATATAAAACACTGTTACACCATTCTTTAAAAAAAAAAATAGCCTATGCAACTTAAAATGCATCCCTAAATAAATTACTTCCACCAGAGGGCCAAAGAACAATTGTGGTCATTTGAATATAGTATTATATTAGTGTAGCTGTAGCTTGATCTTTGCTGCAATCTCCTATGCATACTTTGCTGTTTACATCAGTGTCACAATTCCAAACTCAAATTCAAGGAACAGGGTTGCAACTGCAAGAGTACATAGTGAGGCCAACAAATTTTTTGAAAATATGTGCTAAATGGGAGCATCAATCTTTTATAATTCCACCACTTCTAGAGTGTAATAAAACACGCTGCAGTTTTATTGGAATTCTTTCAGATGCGCGAGTGCTTGCGTTTAGCTGCAAGCTTCTTGCACTCTGTTGCCTTAGAGATACAGGCCCACAGGCCTAGTGAACTAACAGGTACCATATGGGAATCACATCTTTTTTTACATTTTTTAACAAAAAGAAAGGAAAGAAAATTTTAAATGAACTCAACACATACAGAAAATATTTTGAAAACACAATCTCAGCATTATGACTAGCTCTAAACGTCTCATTCACCAGCAGCAAAATCAGCTACTGTACTTTAAAATATTTGCTGGACATTTTCCAGTTTTAGCATTTGCAGAATGCATATTCACTACATTATTATCTATACCAAATGTTACCTGTTCATATTGGGTGAGTATTGACAAATGTGTCAGCCAGTGAATGTATTATAAATATGCCCCTTAGGCTGCAAAAACAAAGTGAAATCTCTGTTTACATTACAGTTTAAAACCTCATGTAACCACATACCCAGAATAAATTTCATCCTGCCATCGGAAAAGAACATTTATTTACAAAATGTATTCAAGATGAAACAGTATTATGGCGTGATAGGATAAACACGTTGTTCAGTAAGTGGTTCCCTAATGTAATCATAAAACACTGCAACTACTTGTCTGAAGTTTTATGTTTAACAAAAATGTCTCAGATGCAACACTAATAGTATTAACAATGTTGCAAAACTGCTGATTCAATCTATGTGCTTTATATTACGAGGTGACATTTAGAACAATAAGCTGAAAAATCAAATACAAACACTCTATCAAATAAATGTACAGTTTTAAAAAGCTCTGGCATTTTTCCTGACTTTCAGTAGGCAGAGAATGGAAAAAATGTACAAGCAACCTCAATTTTATTCTTCATATTGTTTCTGCCCTTAATTTCAATGCCCTATAAATGTGAACAATGCATGTAAATATACATACATATATATATATATATATATTACTATTAGTATTTTATAAAATGTTCTCCCTTAATTGGACTTGTCTATAAATTTTAGACAGTAATATATTCCCTATAAAAGGGTAAATAAGTTAAATAAGAAGTTTCAAATGCTTTTAGGTACTGTATATGGAATTCATTAATTTTCCATTATGTCCTTTAACTGCTTCAAGTGCAGTCACTTTCATCCCCTTTCAGTTCAGTTTTCAATGTCACATTTGAATGGCAATTATTCAGCCATTCAACACTATATCAAAATTAATTTTATATCATTTTTTAAACAGATAGAGCTTTCTTTTGGTGGCATTTCATTTGCTATATAAACAAAAACACCAATTTTTCTCAATGTGTGTGTTATACAATTTTGCAAATAAATAATCTCTGTTTATAAATTTAGGCCAAAGTGTGTTCTGCTACATTTCTTTGATAAACAAATAACCCAAATCAGTGTATATTTTTTAGTCCATGTGAAAGCTATAGAGTCTACAAACTATGGTATGTTTATTTGACGATCAATCAGTCCTGAGTGTACTGATTGTCATTTCTTGAGGCCTTAAAATACCAGGACAGTGCAAATACCCCCAAAATGACCCCTTTTAAAAAAAAAAACAAAACATATCATCTGAGGTATTTACTAAGAGGCGTGGTGCATTTTTAGAAGTTCTAATTTGTTTGCCAGTATTCTTTGGAACATGAAGAAAGTAATTTTTTCACAAAGTTGTAATTATAATAATAATAACAAGTTAAATCTAACACACAGCATAGGCATACTTAAAATTATACCCACACACACATTCTGCTCTTCCTGAGTATGGGGATACAACATGTGTAAGACCTTTTCAATGTTACAATGAACAATGATGTGCTCACTTGCCAGTAAGTACAGGAGGCTGAACAAAGGGTAAACGGGTAAACAAAAGAGTTGTAAAGTAAAGTACAGCACCAAGTTATAGTGCAAATGTGCAAATAAGCAAACAAAAAATTATAACAATACAATATTTAGTTAAGAGCCAATGTCTGGCACCTGTAAACAAAAACATAAAATGTCCATCAAACTGAATTGAAGAAAAACATGTAACAGTCCGAACACATGTAAGTGAACTTGGAGTTAAGTAGTTCATATAAGGTGAAACAATGAATGTTCAGCCTTTGAAAAAAAAAAATCATTCATATGGATAGATAATAGGATCCTCAAGGAGCTCACAGCCAAGACAGAGTCATCATTGGATGTGTGACCACCACCAGCAAATATAATAGGGTACTCTTACCAGATTGTGTGGGCTACCTGCCAGCAGCAAGGAGCCAAACAAGCAGAACTGGAAACTGAGAGTCACTGGAACCAATATGCAGAAAGGACACCCGCACAGGTCTAACATCCAGGCATCAACGAAGCCCGCATACAGGTTACACAACAGTGAGGGTCCAACATCCAGGGACTCATAAGTTCCACTAGTCCACAAAAGGGAGTCATAGGAAAAGAAATTGCCACATAGCATAAAATCCTTGGCTAAAAATATATTAAATAAGATATTGCACTTACATCCAAATGAGCAATACAGGCACTGTATATGATGTCATCACAGAGAATAGTAGAAAAGTAGAATGCAGTAAATGGAGCCAGCATGATACATCCTGACATGTTTTGCCTACTTAGACATCATCTGGGGTATAGGCTGGCTCCCCATAAAATGAGTACATGTGGTTGCAGTAGTGCAGTTGTCTGCAGAGGATGAGTGGCACTTGTATCTCCCAAGAACATAGCCAGTGGGACGTGCAGATGAGTCAGTACTGATGCCAGGCAGAAACATGGTCAGCAAACATACAATGCAGTGGCCCACAATGACGGCAGGAACATGGTCCAACCAACAGGCCAGGGTCAGTACAGACAGCTAGCAAAGATGTGGTCAGCAAATAGCCAATTGATTAATTCATGCAGAAACATCAGGCTTAGGGCCTCAGTCAGGTAAGACTGGACATAAGGGTAATGGCTTCTTCCCACTCAAAAGCATCCAGACTCCGAATTTGGATCTGGGAATTGAAAAAGTGGGAGAAAACCAAAAGCTTTGTTTTCCCCCCTCCAAAACACTGCTCTGGAGCCCTTAATTCTGCATAAGTGAGAACCCTAAATTGTCTTCAATCCCATTATTCAGTTGCAGGGCCTCGCCTCACAGCAGGCAAAAGATCAGTCAAGGCAGCAGGCAAAAACATGTTTGATTAACAGGCCAAGGTCAGTTCAGGCATAAGGCAGAAACATGGTTAATAAACAGGCCAGGGTCAGTTCAAGTGGCAGGCAGAGACAGGGTTAGTATGCTGGAAAATGGTTGGTCCAGGCAGTAGGCAGAACCATGGTTGAAAAAACATGAAACAGTGCGGTACACATGATATTGGATGCAGGGAAATGGCTGGTAGTCACAAGATAAATATCTTCCCAATACCTTCCCTAATATTGTAGTGAGGTATGGTAGTGAAAGAAGCAGTCTCCTATGCAGAAGACAGGCTGCAAGGGACAATAGGGACAATAGTATCTTATGTCACAGCTAATTCTGTTACTGGTGCACACACAACATTTTTTGGGGAGGTTGGCAGCCTGTGTGGGTAGGAGGGATAACATCAGGGAAGTGTATTTCATGAAGTCTGCTCACTGCATCAGAAGGTGTTCAGGTGCAGGGCCTTCTTGATACATAAGGGCTGTTACAATCTCCACTTAATAGTGTAGGGAGGTGACAGGACTTTCTGTGGATTTATATTAGATGATGTAGGAGTTGTACATGGCCAATTGGAAGAGGTATATGGACACTTTTCTGTAGCAATTGATTTATATTCTTGTGGCTGAGCAGGGTTGTAACATTTGGTCATTATAATCCACATCTCCCATGAACTTATGGTAGTCATGTATACAATCATGGCTTCTTTGTATTTCCACTGAATTGTCTTCATGAATTGAAGAAATGACATACGCATCCCTTTTATTCCTCCATTTAAGAGCCAACATTTATTCATTCTTTTTTGCAAATTGTCTGACTCCCCTCTTTTCAGCTTGGTGGATACTACATATTGTGGGAAGCCCTTCTGATTGGGTCGTATCACAGGCTACAGTTTGCTGGAGATAAAGAAGATGGTAAAGGGGCAGGCTGGTTTAAAAGTTGTCCATGTAGAGGTGGTACCCCTGGTGGAATAGGGGTGATAGAAGGTCGAACACATTTTTTCACTGCTCCCCATATAGATTAGGCATCCAGGGGGCTCCACCTGGCTGTATTTTCCTTTATAAGCCAAGGAGTTATATGTGTACACTGTGGCCTTCTCACAAACTTTGCATGACTTCACCCCGTATCTGGCCTGTTTACTTAGGATATGTTGTTTGATGCCTAGCCTGTTGGTAAAATAGATGAGTGACTCCTCAACACAGGTATGTTTATCAGGACTATAGATTTCAGAAAATTTTTGGTTAAACTAATTGATCAGTGGCCTCATTTTATAAAGATGGTTGTATTTGGGGTGCTTTTGGGGAGGGCACAGGGAAAGTGTAGAAATTGCATCATTATTTTATAGCGTGTCCTAATGGAGAAATAGAGTGGCATATAATGAACAGGGTATGTTGACTAATAGCTCTGCAGTTCATTTTTTTTTTTGTAATTCCAAGAAACACTTTTCAGTTCTTGAAATGTGACAGGTTTACACTCAAATAGATTGACATAAACAGAGCTGGGATGATTGGTGATATACTGCTGGGCATACAGATTGCATTGGTTGTCCACAATTGTATTAAAACAATCTCCTGTGAAAAATAAATAAAAAAAATGAATGGGCTTAATAATTTTGTTTTTTTTCCTAAATGCATAGCTGCACTATACATGAGGGATTATAGGTGCTACTGAATTTGAAGGTAGCCATATAGGATTTAAAAGTGCCTCTGGGACCCTAGAATAGGCCCTAATCCTTGGTGGCTAACGTGATACCCCACTAGTTGTAATTAGACTTTCATCTGGGTGTATTGCACTGCCGGTGCTCACCACTTCCCAGACATGTATTGCACTGCTGGTGGTAACCTGTTGCTTCTCAGAATGTCTCATTCTTTTTGTTGGGACCCTTTCCTCCTGTGAAAAGGTTACTAAGCTGCTGCTGTTCATGAGTTCATATTCAGAATCTGAGTTCCCTGCTGCTCTCGTCTGTCTTGTTCAGAATCTGGGATGCCTCCTCACTTGAGTACATTTCTTTGAACATGGTGTTCAGGCTCTGGTGAAACTGTACTGTTGATGGTTGTGGTAATTATCAGGACACTGTTGCTGCTGTATAGCACTATGGCTTACCTGAAATCAATGATCAGGACACTGGTATGGCACTGATTAGGATGCTGGCATGGAGGTGATCAGGATGCTGGTATGGTGGGGATCAGGATGCTGTAATGGTGGTGAACAGGACCCTCGTATGGTGGTGATCAGAGTGCTGTTATGGTGGAGATCAGGACACAAGTATGGCAAAGTAACTAAGTGGTTAGCACTTCCCCCTAGCAGCACCAAAGTTGTTGGTTTGAGCCCCAATGGCACTACCTATATGGAGTTTATTGTTCCCTGTGCCTGCATGGGTTTCCTCTAGGTACTTTGGTTTTCTCCCACGCTCCAAAGACATGCTGGTAGGTTAATTGGCTCCTATCTAAACTGGCCCTAGTATATGTATGTATGAGTCTGAGACAGAGAACTTAGATTATAAGCTCCTTAAGACCAGGGACTGATGTGAATTTATTATACATTATGTAAATCACTGTATAAATTGACAGTGCTATATAAGTTCCTGTAATAATGAGATAATAATGGTTATCAGGATGCTCGTGTGGCAGTGATCAAGACACACTAGTATGATGGTGATCGGGATTTTGGTATGGCAGTGATAAGGACAGTACTGTGGCAGTGATCAGGACACTGGCATGGCAGTGATCAGGATGCTGGTATGGCGGTGATCAGGATGCTGGTGTATAGTGGTTTGGAATCACTGCAATCAGGGACACTGTTCCTGGCAGCACTGGCGACACTGGGACAGGTGACAGGTGGATGGCTGCAGTTTATTCACACATGAAAGTTTGAACTGGACTGTTGGTTATAAAGGAACACAAATAGTTTGTACCTAAGATAAATGACCACAGAAACCCAAGTGTCTAATTATAAAGTGTCGATATTGCATCTCAATAATGTTGAAATATTTAAGCGTTTCCTACCTGACACCTATTTGTTAAGCCCTTCTATGTTATTTTTGCTTTGATTTTTATAAATATAAATTATAATGTAACTCAAATTATTATGATGTAGAAATGACATTACAATTACTGTGAAAAGGGTTCAAAATTCTATGATAACAACATGACCTTGTCAAATTTTTAAATATGATTTAAAAATGTAGCTGGATAATACACAGTGAAATTGATAAACGTTTGTCTATTGACAAAAAATACTTTAACTATGCAAGCAATGATGCATTTATTTTTTGGATAAAGATAGAAAATACTGCTGTAAAAAAAAAATTAAAACAGCTGAGACGTAATAAAAATTATCAAAAATAAAGAGATGTTTTCTTTTTTACAAGGGGGTGCAAATAAGCCTCCAAATAGGTCTTTATGCTGCCACTTTTAGAAATCTTTGCATGTTATTTGCCAAAGACTTTTAACTAAATTCTGAATGCTTTTACACATTGTATTTTCAGAACCAAATTTACAAAAAAAAGAATATGATTTTACAAATCATCTGCTTATGTAATACTTCATGCTGACAACAGGTTATAGAATCTTCATTCAGCATGCTGTTGGAATGCTTAAAATAATACATTATTATATATAAAAGACTGTCATTCCTTATAACAAAGAGTGGTTTTATAATACAGGGTGGTAGGATTAAAGGCAGGTTTCTGCTGAGATTATGCTAAAATCTGAGCTGTTTCTACATATAGCCTATTTGAGCAGAAACAAATAATTTACATTTATAAACACAGGCTTAGTTTTGGTTTGAAGAGAGACTATAATGCTTCTAGTATATGTTATGTATTTTTATATATTAATATAATAATGTTTATGTTTGTGTTTGTAAACTGATTTTCTAATTTCTTATTGTTTGCATAAAATATTTAATTAATAAATATTTAATACCATGTGCTTCTTTGACACATGACACAAGCATTATAGTTTTGTTTTGAAATATGTCAGCACCCCTTTGCACCTCCAAAGTATGTGCAAAATCCCTCCTTTTTCACAATCTCTCCAACAAATGGGAGAGGATGCTAAAGCCACTGGTTTTATCATTCCCCCGACACCACAGATGGCTTTACTCAAAAAAGGTATACACTCTGTATCCACACAGTTCAGACCACTAATTACACATATTCTTATTGTAACAAAGTTAACTATCACATCCAAATGGAAGTCCACAAAAGCCCCCAATGTTTCTGAGGTGATACAAAGAGTACAATTACGATACACTTATGAAAAACATTTCGCTATGAAATCCCAAAACCTACCTAAATTTAATTTTTGTTGGAATCCCTGGACAGCAAGCCACCCGGTTATTGACTAAACAATTCTTGAAAGGAACGTAGAATTACAGATCTGACCATTCATATATTATTAAGGTACATGTTATTAATGTTTCTTCTTTATTTTTATTTTTTGTCATGTTATACTAGCTGTATTGATCAGTTATATTCTAGAACTAACAATATTCTAGAGGTATTGTAGCCAATTCTGTAAAGTGTTATGAGAACATGCTTTCATGAAAGAAGAAGGGGTGTTGTCCTGTATCCCATAGCACAGTTAATTCCCAATAGGGGTGCTGAGGGAGCAAGTGCAGCACCTCCGACCAGGAGAAACTCATGGCTCAAACGCTCACTCGATACGTTTAATAAATATATACACTATGATATATAACTGTTTAACTATAATACCTTTCTACTCATAGTTATACTTTATTGACTATTATGTTCATGTTATGAAAAATTTGGTTGTAAAACTCCATAAAATATTTGAAAAGAAATATGTCAGCACCGCCTATGAAGCTGTCAACTGTTTCTGCAGACTGAAAATCCAGATGGGTCCATCTCTGCTAGCAGTAGAGGTAGGAGGGTTCTCCAGGCTATTCACAGCATGACAGTAAAATATCCAGAATAAAACCTGCAGGAGTAGCCACCAAGCAGAACTGTTTATACTATTTTCAGAAATCTACCAATGCATTTATTAGGGCACTGATGATGTCTATAAACAAGGAAGATACAATGTTAAAACTAATTGGATGCACTGCCATGGGCTATCAATCAAAAGTATAGTGAATCTGAGGGTGAACTTGTTTCTCAGTTGCACATCAGGCACCACCCCCTGAGTGACATGTAATTTCCCAAATATGCCATTGCTATATATGGGTAATGATATCACCTTTATTCAATATGACTTCCCAGCAAAGTCGTGGACCGCATACTGCTGTACCTCTTTATGCTAGCTCAGACTTGGTCTTCAACTTCCTATTGAGAATTGGTGCTAATTCTTTAGGAAATGTATTGCTACCATAGTGATAGGTTATTAAAGTGGTGGTAGTGGTGGTGGTAGTAAGGACCACCTGAATTTTCTGCACATGTTGGTAATGTTACAGAAACTGGCACAAAAGTTTTTCTGAATTAGGTACAGGTCATTCTTTAGGTAACTAACATCAGAAATCTGTCATTAGGGCTATTTTGAATTCCTCTGGTAGAGTCTAAGTATTCAGATAATAGCTATCTACAGAAAATTCAACATTGCCAAAAAGTTTCTTAAAAGGAAGGCAGCGGCTCTTATGTTGCAAAATAAGCAAAACACCTGGTTTTATTGGCTTCAATATAGAACCACTGATGACTACAAATCCTACATGCTACTGGATTATTTGAAAAACACAAACCCCCACTCACCAACCCCTGCCCCTACACCCACCCCATTCTTTTTTTTCCTGATTCCCTCACTTTCTTCTCTACCCCTCACCACCAGGCTGGTCCACTGGGAAAAACCTGAAAGACATCTACCTTTACCTATTATTTTGATGGTTTATGTTATAATTTATAATAAGCTAGGGTCTACCTACCTTAACAAACCAGCTTGCACCCTTGTGTTTTTTTCTAAGGGCATTATCTCCCTTTACTATCTGTCACCCTATTGTTCTTATATTGATGCAATGCTCAATACTGTTATCTTCTATATACAAAATCATCTTCTTCATAATCACGTTATTCTATATGGTGTACTATTTTCAGAACTGTAATTCTCATTTGCATTGTAATCTTTTTAGGCATTAAATAAATAATTTATTTTAAAAATGATGTTGTGTGGGACACAGCCAGAAATGTTAAATATTCTATATTCTGTGAATGGTAAAGCTCCACAAGAGATTGAAGATTGGAGACACAAGCAGCAGGACAGAAAAGTCTTATTAATATTCTTTTACAGAACATTTTTTATTAATTTATCTATTCAACTTGTTGTTGTTATAAAAAAAAAAAAAAACTGTCTGTAAGATTAGAGTCTGCCCAGTTTTCCAGAATATGTCAATGAAAAGCATCCCCCCAATATGATGTGATATTATCACCATGGGTAATTATTGGGAGGGTGTTTTCAGAATGATAATCAGTGTGAAAAAGAAATGAATACATTTTTAAGTAACCATATTTATATAAAAAAAAAACCTGAAAATACAGTACAATTCCTTTCCTTGGATATTTGAGTTCTGACATTCAGCAGAATTCTTGTTATATCCCAGAAACATGTGGGTGTGACTAAACCCTGGTCACCTGCTGTGCACTGAACTATAGTTCAATTTACTGGCCCCTATGTCAGTACAGAATAATTCTAGAGGGAACTCTTTTTCAGCCCAAAAGAGATCTCAAACTAGGGCGCAGGTCACATTCCAGCAGGTATTACCCTAAACGTACACCCATAGTTACACAGAGATATTGGAGCCTCCCTGACGGTATTCCCGAGTGTGGCTCGGGGTTACATTTCAGCACCATTAGCAGTAACCCCGAGCCACACTCGGGATTACATTGCAGGATCCTGGAAGAGGTTACTTACCTTGTCCCAGGATCCTGCAATGTCCCCCCACTGTGTCTGTGGGCTGTGTCCTCCACCCCGATGTCCTGTGTGCTGGGCTCTGTTCCCTGTGAGCGTTGTGACACATGGGGGTGAAGCCTGGCGGCAATTTCAAAAAAGTGAAAATTCATAACACATACAGTACACTGTAATCTTACATATTACATTACTGTATGAAATCATTTCACATCCCTTTTGTCCCCGGTGCTTTGTCCAATGCCCTGCATGCAGTTTTATATGATATATACTGTTCTTTCTGCATGGAAACTGGAGATTGTAGTGGGGATGTTGGCTGAGGAGGGTGTAGTGTGAGTAACTGAGTATTACTGAGTATTGCTGAGTAACTGAGTATTGTTGAGTACCTGTGTATTTTTGAGTACCTGTGTATTGTTGAGTATCTGAGTATTGAGTACTATTGAGGAATTGGGTATTTTTGAGTACTGTTGAGTACCTGTGTATTGTTGAGTACCTGTGTATTGTTGAGTACTGTTGAGTAATCTGAGTATTGTTGAGTACTGTTGAGGAACTGGGTATTGTTGAGTACCTGTGTATTGTTGAGTACCTGTATAATTGTTGAGTACCTGTGTATTGTTGAGTACTGCTGAAATGAAAAGCGCCTAGATCAGAAGAGTTGAATTACCAAATAGGAGTACCATCATCCCAAATGTCTAGTACAAGGAAAGGCAGGAGGTAGGGAACGGCCGCAGTTCGCTGCTTCTGTCGGCCAGTATCTCGATACCCCATGCAGGGAAGGAAACCCAAAGGGGGGGGGGGACTATTGCGGTACTAGGTGTAGCCAAATATTTAGTAAGAAAAAGTAAAGAGGAAGGTAATAATATGATAAAATTCCATTTTAATTGAAAACATGGTTAAAAAGTTATAACAGTGTCACATACAGTTGTAGTTAAAAGCAAAAGCAGTAAATACAACCAAGAGGATTACACCCTACAGCCTCCTGACGCTGAGCCAGCTGAGGACCATCTTTGCGGTTGTTGCTGTGACCTCTTTCTGCACACACCAATTTTTCCAGTCCTCCTGGGGGGTCCCTATTGCCAACCGAACAGTGGCTGTTGACTTCTTCTTACCTACCATATGTCCTCATCCATTCCAGCTTATGCGTCTGTAACAGATTAATACTTTAGGGAGGCTGTTTACTATCCCCTGTGTCCGCCGCAGGGGGAATTACTTGGGGCTTTACACACCCACAGAGAACTACTGAACGGATATTGCTCTCCTGAGGAAGCGGTGAAAACCGCGAAACCGGTCGAGAATCCAAGCTTTATTTGTGCCCACCACCATTATGGGGTGTAATCCTCTTGGTTGTATTTACTGCTTTTGCTTTTAACTACAACTGTATGTGACACTGTTATAACTTTTTAACCATGTTTTCAATTAAAATGGAATTTTATCATATTATTACCTTCCTCTTTACTTTTTCTTACTAAATATTTGGCTACACCTAGTACCGCAATAGTCCCCCCCCCCTTTGGGTTTCCTTCCCTGCATGGGGTATCGAGATACTGGCCGACAGAAGCAGCGAACTGCGGCCGTTCCCTACCTCCTGCCTTTCCCTGAGTACTGCTGAGTAACTGTGTGTGACTGAGGAGTAAGGATGAGCCGAACACCCCCCCCGCTTCGGTTTGCACCAGAACATGGGAACAGGCAAAAAATTTGTGCAAACACGCTAACACTGTTAAAGTCTTTGGGACACAAACATGAAAAATCAAAAGTGCTCAGTTTAAAGGCTTATATGCAAGTTATTATCATAAAAAGTGTTTGGGGACCCGGGTCCTGCCCCAGGGGACATGTATCAATGCGAAAAAAGTTTTAAAAACAGACTTTTTTTTTGGAGCATTGATTTTAATAATGCTTAAAATGAAACAATAAAAATTAAATATCCCTTTAAATATTGTGCCTTGGGGTTGTCTATAGTATGCCTGTAAAGTGGCGCAGTTTTACCGTGTTTAGAACAGTACCACAGCAAAATTACATTTCTAAAGAAAAAAAGTCATTTAAAATTGATTGTGCCTGTAATGAATTGTTGGGTCTTGGCAATATAGATAAAACTCATTGACAAAAATGGCATGGATTCCCCTCAGTCCATTACCAGGCCCTTTGGGCCTGGTATGAACATTAAGGGGAACCCCAAACCAAAAATAAAAAAAATTGCATGGGCCCCCCCAAAATCCATACCAGGGCCTTCAGGTCTGGTATGGATTTTAAGGGGAACCCTGCGCCAAAATTAAAAAAAAATGGGTTAGGGACCCCCCTAAAATCCATACTAGACCCTTATCTGAGCACACAATCTGGCAGGAAAGCCAAATGCCCTCAACATGGGGAGGGTGCTTTGGAGTAGCCCCCCAAAGCACCTTGTCCCCATGTTAATGGGGACAAGGGCCTCAAAGCCACAACAGCTCCGCCTCCATGGGAGGCTCCTGCCGAATGACGCTTCAAAAGCGATGCAGTGCTGTATCGCAAAAAATGGCCTGATCATTAAGGGAGCAAATCCGTCTGGTCCTTAAGTGGTTAAACTAGGTGATGGGGAGGAGGGACCAGATGTAGAGATAGCCAGCATGGAACAAGGTTCAGTAGGTAATATTTGGGCATTAGTGGTAGGGTGGCTGGAATAGCTAAACCCAAGGTAAATAAGTTGTCAAATCCAAATTGCAGCCTCATAACAACTAACAAGGAAATAGTATGCGACCGTATAAAACTACGAGGCTTGTACATTAATGCTAGAAGTCTGGCGATGGGAAAACTGGAGCTGCTAATGCACGAGGATCAATTTCGATTTTGTGGGAATTTCAGAGACTTGGTTTGACACCTCTCATGATTGGCTGGCAACCATGCAGGGGTATTCCCTATATTGCAGAGATAGGGAGGATAAAAAAGGGGGAGGTGTATACCTGTATATCAAGAATGATGTGCACGTGAATATGAGGGACGATATCACTAATGGAGTTAGGGAGGAGGTAGAATACTTATGGGTAGAGCTTCAAAGGAAGAAAAGTAAGGGAAAAGTAATACTGGGTATATGCTAGAGGCCCCCTAACCATAGGGGGGAGGCGGGCCTTCTATCACAGTTTGGAATTGAAAAGTTATTATAAGGGGGATTTTAATTATCCAGACATAGACTGGGCAGAAGGAACCACACATTTGTCTAAAGCTCGCCATTTCCTAAATGTCTTGCAGGACAATTTCATGGGTCAGTTGGTGAATTGCACCAACAAGAGAAAATGCATTACTAGACCTACTGATTATTAACAATACAGACCGGATGTAGAAATTTATGGGTCAACTTAGGAAACAGCGACCGCAGGTCAATTCGTTTTAATATAAATCACAGAAATAGGAAGCACAAGAGTACTACAAAGACACTGAATTTCAAAAGAGCCAACTTCCCTAAACTGCACTCTCTGCTAGATGATACTAAATGGGATAAAATCCTAGGAAAAAGGAACACAGAGGAAAAATTTGGAGTGCTGTAGCCTCCATGGCGGTTTTGGCTCAGGGCTTGGGGTTAAATTTTAGCACCATTAGCGGTAACCCCAAGCCACACTCGGGACTACATTGCAGGATCCTGGAAGAGGTTACTTACCTTATCCCCGGGATCCTGCAATGTCCCACTGCTGTATTTGTGTGCTCTGTCCTCCGCCCTGATGTCATGTGTGCCGGGCTCCATTCCCTGCTAGCGTCGTGGCGCACAGGGGCGGAGCCTGGTGGCAAACTCAAAAAAGTGAAAATTCATAACACATACAGTACACTGTAATCTTACATTACTGTATGAAATCATTTTACATTCCTTTTGTCCCCAGTGCTTTGTCCAATGCCCTGCATGCAGTTTTATATGATATATACTATTCTTTCTGCCTGGAAACTGGAGATTGTCCATAGCAACCAAAAAGTGTCCCTTTACATCAAAAGTGGTTTTAGACCAGCTAGAAAACAGCGATAGTAAATTAGAACACTTGCAGAATTGAGCGATAGTGAATCGTGGGGAAATTTATTTTATTATTATTGTATTATTTTTTATAGTTATTTATATTTATTTATTATATTATAATTTATGATTTTGTGTTTCAAACTTCATCATACTAGACTCTTGGTGGACAGATATAAGTGTGTTATTGCTAAGAATTACAGGCCTACAATATAAAATGCCAAATTTCTATGCACAATAATTGTACTGTTATTTGAGATGCAAAAATCTGAAATAATCATACTGTCAGGGAGGTTAAGAGCATATTAAAAAAGGTATTGGACAGTGCGCTCCAATTGGAAATAAATTTAGAGCTAGAAAAAATCCTGGGTGGCTCAACTTCAATGTAAAAATGCATATAAGAGCAAAAGGTAAGACCTTCAAAAAATACAAGGCTGAGGGGTCATTGTCAGCATTCCAACATTACAAAGAAGGCAATGAGAAATGTAAGAGTGCAATCAGGTCGGCTAAGATAAAACGTGAAAGGCACATAGCGGACGAGAGTAAAAAAAATCCCAAGAAATTCTTGAAGTATATAAACAGTAAGAAAGGGAGGCCAGAACATATTGGCCCCATAAAGGACGATGAATAGAAATTGGTTACAAAAGACAATGAGATGGCAAAGGTTTTGAATATATTCTTCTCCTTAGTCTTCACAAAAGAAATGGGGGTATACAGTAACCAAGACAGTAATGTTAATATTTATAGCACGTCACAGGAAGCACCCTCATGGCTGACAAAGGACAGAATTAGAATTAGACTTGAAAAACTTAAAGCGGAGTTCCACACAAAAATGGAACTTCCGCTTTTTGGAACCCTCTCCACCCTCTGGTGTCACATTTGGCACCTTTCAGGGGGGAGGGGGGTGCAGATACCTGTCTAAGACAGGTATTTGCACCCACTTCCGGCATAGACTCCCATGGGAGTCTACGCCTCTTCCCGTCCCCACCGCGCTGTCTCCTGGGAAACACACAGCTCCCAGGAGAGAACGGGGACCACTTACGATGCGCAGCGCGACTCGCGCATGCGCAGTAGGGAACCGGGAAGTGAAGCCACAACGCTTCACTTCCTGAGTTCCTCACCTAGGATGGCAGCGGCAGCTGCCGAGAACCGAGCGGGTTCTCGGCGTCGCCTGCCGACATCGCTGGACCCTGGGACAGGTAAGTGGCCATGTATTAAACGTCAGCAACTGCAGTATTTGTAGCTGCTGGTTTTTAATGTTTTTTTTTTTTTGGCGGTGTGGGTGGACCCCCGCTTTAACATTAATAAGTCAATGGGATCAGACCAGATGGCTTACACCTTACAGGGTCCTTAAAGGAACTCAGCCAGGTGACAGCTAGACCACTGTTCATAATTTTTGTGGACAGTTTACTGACTGGAACGGTACCATCTGATTGGAGAAAAGCCAATGTGGTACCAACATTTAAAAAAGGGCAGATATATATCCCTGGGGACTACAGGCCAGTTAACCTAACATCAATAGTCTGCAAGCTATTGGTGGGGGTGATAAGGGATTATATCCAAGATTTCAATAATTAAAATCGTATCATTAGCAGTAATTAACATGGATTCATGAAGAATTGTTCTTGCCAGACCAATCTATTAACCTTCTATTAAGAAGTGAGCTGCCAACTAGATAAAGGAAGGCCTGTAGATGTGGTGTATCTGGATTTTGCAAAGGCATTCAATACAGTTCCCCACAAATGTTTTCTGTACAAACTAATAGGGTGAGTACCTGGATTGAAAAGAGTGGTGATAAATGGTGAGTACCCAGAATGGTCTGGTGTGGAAAGTGGGGTCCCCCAAGGATCTGTCCTTGGATCAATCCTGTTTAATTTATTCATAAATTATCTGGAGGATGGGATAAACAGCTCAATCTCAGTATTTGCAGACGATACAAAGCTAAGAAACCTTGAAGAAGACCTAAACAAATTAATAGGGTGGGCAACTACATGGCAAATGAGGTTTAATGTTGAAAAATGAAAAGGTAATGCATTTGGGTGGCAAAAAAAATGAATGCTAGTGACTCGACAGGGGAGAACATCTGGGGGAATCTAGAATGAAGAAGGACCTGGGGGTCTTAGTAGATGACATGCTCAGCAATGGCATGCAATGTCTGGCTGCTGCAAGCAAAGCCAATGGAATATTGGCATGCAACGGGGATTTACTTTAGAGATAGAATGATAATTCTCCCACTCTACAAGACTCTGGTGTGGCAGCATCTTGAGTATGCCATCCAGTTCTGGGCACCAGTCCTCAGGAAGGATGTGCTGGAACTGTAGAGAGTTTAGAGAAGAGCAACAAAGCTAATAAAGGGACTGGAGGACCTCAGCTATGGGGAAAGGCTACAGGCACTGAATTTATTCTTTCTGGAGAGGAGACGCTTCAAAGGGGATATGATATTGATGTATAAATACCATACTGGTGACCCTAGCATAGGGAAAAAACTTTTCAGTGAAAGGAAATTTAAAAAGACACAGCCATTCACTAAAATTAGAAGAGAAGCGGTTTGGTTTAACATTTAACTGCATAGAGGGTTCTTTACTGTCAGAGCGGTAAGGAGGTGGAATTCTCTTTCACAAGCAGTGGTATCAGCAGGGAGCATCAATCATTTCAAATTTCAAACTATTAGATGGGCACCTTAATGACCACAACATACAGGGATATACAATGTACTATTGATGTAATCGCACACGCACATCATAGGTTCAACAGGATGGACTTGCATCTTTTTTTCAACCTCACCAACTATGTAACTATGTAATAATACATGAAGCAACATTATACTGTATCTCATAAATGTCATGTAACCTAATGAAACAGTTTTCTGATATACTGACCCATGTTTTCCAAACAAATGGAATTGCTAGCTTAAAATTAACATCCATCATTCAAATGTGTCAGAGTAGTTATCAGAACAAAATCAATATGCAAACAGACGCTGGTTTGAATGAAATTGTGCTTTACTCTGTAATACGTAATCTTAGATTTCTGGTTAAATTTCCACCTTTATATTTCATATCTCACATGTATAGCCACTCTACAAATTTACAAAATGATTATCTTCCTTTTTAAAGAAAGTAACATCTGTACAGGAAAGTATTAGCTTTAAAGCATACTGATCATTACTGTTTCTATTTTTTTCATTTTGAAATGAGGCAGGGTTTTACCGCAGACAGGTTTTTGACATATAACTTAGTGAATTGGCTGAAAATAAATCAGTAATCCTATGAAACAAAAGTACTTGTGGAACTACTTTAATATTAAATACATCAAGTGTAGATTATTTGTTTCAAAGAAATGTGGAGATGTATACTCCAAATCAGGGCTCATATAATTTAGTTACAATCTGACCAAAACTATGCATTTTCTCTCTCTCTCTCTCTCTCTCTCTCTCTCTCTCTCTCTCTCTCTCTCTCTCTCGCGCTCTCTCTCAGGGCTGCTGTGATTTGCCCTGTACCATGTGATCACAGTGATCACAATAGTAAGCAATGCTGTCATGAATGGAAGTCATTCATGACAGTTGTTTAGTTTGATTTACGTAATCTCTGTGATTGGTCACAATGATCACATATTGCCTGGGCCAATCACAGTGGCCTGGCACTGAACACCGTGATACCCAGTGGTCACATAATAATGCCACTGCGCACCCCAGGGGGCATGTGAGAGGTGTATGAATGAAAGATGTACCCATACGTCCTCCAAGAATAACAGCACAAACCCGGCTGTTTATCTACATCTATGGGTAGGAAGCAGTTAAATCATTTTCCATCACTTTTCTCACACTCTCCTCTTTAAACTCATGAATTTCTTTTTATATTCTCTCCTGCTTCATTATTTTTCACTCCTTCTCCCTTTAACAATCCCGCTCTGTCACTTTTTATCTTTATAAAGAGTCATTGAGTGTACCATAGCTATGAGACAAACCATTTGGGGAAATGTTGTTAACCTCCTTAGCAGTAATCCCGAATGTGGCTGGGGGGGGGGGGAATTTTCAGTACCAGAAGTGGTAACCCCATGCCACACTTGGGATTGCATCGCAGGATCCAGGCAAAGTTACTTGCCTTGTCTCCAGGATCCTGCGATGTCTTCCCGCTCTGTTTGTGAGCCATGTCTCCGCCGGATCTATTACTGTGCCGGGCTCTGTTCCCTGCGAGAGTTGCGACGCATGGGGACGGAGAATGGTGCCAAATTCAAAAAGTAAAAAACACAATACACATACAGCACACTGTAACCTTACAGATTACATTACTGTATCAAATTATTTCACATCCATTTTGTCCCTAGTGGTTTGTCCAGTGCCCTGCATGCAGTTGTATATATAAATACTGTTCTTTCTGCTTGGAAACTGGAGATTGTCCATAGCAACCAAAAAGTGTCCCTTTACATCAAAAGCGGTTTTAGACCAGCTAGAAAACAGTGATAATAAATTAGAATCAATTGCAGAATTGAGCGATAGTGATTCGTGGGGAAATCCGTCATCAAACACTGAAAGTAATGACAGCGACATTTCTGCAACTGAGCAAATTTCAGCGTTTTTGATTTTAATACATTATTGTATTATTTTTATTTTTATTATATTATTATTTGTTATAATTATTTATAGTTATTTATTATATTATAATTTATGATTTTATGTTTTAAACTTTATCATACCCGGGATGTTTACTAGGCTCTTGTTTGGACAGATTTAAGTGTGTTATTCCTTATGCCGCGTACACACGAGCGGACTTTCTGACAGAAAAGGTCAGACGGAATGAATCCGTCAGAAATTCCAATCATGTGTGGGCTTCATCTGACCTTTTCTGTCGAAAAATCTGACGGACCTTAGAAATAGAACATGTTTCAAATCTTTCCGACAGACTTGATTCCGATCGAAAAAAACTTTTGTCTGTATGCTAGTCCGACAGACCGAAAATGACACAAGGGCGGCTATTGGCTACTAGCTATTGAACTTTCTTTTCTAGTCCCGTCGTATGTCATCACATTCGAAATGATTGGACTTTGGTGGGATCGTGTGTAGGCAAGTCCGTTTCGTCGGAATTCCGTCGGAACTCCATTGAAAAATCCTTCGGAGTTTGGTCCGACGAGAAGTTCGCTCGTGTGTACGCGGCATAAGCATTACAGGCCTACAATATAAAACACCAAATTTCCATGCAAAACATTGTACCGCTTTGAGCATCAAAAATCTGAAATAATCATACCACCGGGGTGGTTAATGCAAGCCGGATAATAAAATAAAGAGTAAAAAGGAACAAAATAATTTCATCTACATATTCAATGTTTAGCCCTCTGACAAAATATCACTAAAGGAAAAGACAACACAAGTATATGCTTGTATATTGAAATGTACCCCTGAAATAGCCTGAACATAAGTGATTCCTGTATCTAGATTTAGTTCTACACTAAAATACAATATTCACTTTTGGTGAAGCACCTAGATCCTCCTTAAATTCTTTATGCTTTAATTCTGTATCTTTCTCTCTGTTTAAGTTTTGATGATCATAAGTAGTATATTCAGACTATATGCATGACTTGGCTCCAGAAAAGTATTTCTAATTATAAAAGACAAAATGGCTATACAATTAATGTTAATGTATTGGCCAAGGAAATATATGACAGCCAAGTCCTTTTCAAAGAAATATAATTCTTTTTGTGGCACTATCATACAAATGTGAATATGAACACTGGCAGTTTGTAGCCTGTGACAAATTACTGAGACTAATAGTTGTCACTAGACTGGTTATTGATTATGCCATAAAACAGAATAACACAAGAGAGGTGTAGAACACTCCAATAAGCAAAGATGTAAAAATGACACCTGGGCATAGAGTTCACTAAACAATAACCCCAATATGTACAGATTTTCATTTGTCAAAGACGCATACAAATTGGATGGAAGACATTTACTGCCAAACTTCACGTACTCCAGCTCTTGTTCTTACAATATAAAGTTGATTATCAGTTCATTATTAATACAGGCACATAAATCTAAGTTTTATGATGTTAGATTGTGATCTATGGCACATAAAAAAACTGTTTGGCTTATTGATGCAATTAGAATAGATGCATAACATTTTACTCTGAACACAATTAAAATAGGCCAGCATAGATGCCTGGTAGAATTTATGATTTTAGATGACATGAAAAATGTATATTTCAGGACAATAGTTTGAGAGCAGGCTATAAAATTTTCCGACAACAAAATCCGTTGTCGGAAATTCTGATCGTGTGTACACAAAACCAACGCACAAAGTGCCACGCATGCTCAGAATAAATTAAGAGACGAAAGCTATTGGCTACTGCCCCATTTATAGACCTGACGTATGTGTTTTACGTCACCACGTTCAGAACGATCGTATTTTCCGACAACTTTGTGTGACCGTGTGTATGGAAGACAAGTTTGAGCCAACATCCGTCGGAAAAAATCCATGGATTTTGTTGTCGGAATGTCCGATCAGTGTCCGACCGTGTGTACAGGGCATTAGTCTAACTTTATTGACAAGTAGGATGTTCAGTTTTTACAAAACATATTTATGGTATTGTGAATTATGAGCATATTGGGGTTGATTTAAGAAGTCATGCACCTGCCAATGTAAATGTTCACTTTACGAAGTATATGTTTACTTTAAAAAGTGAATCTAAATAAATGAGATAAACCTGACAAAAAAAAGGGATTTTTGCAAGCTCAAGATTGGACATACTGTTAAATACAGCATTAACCTATTTATTATCATTCACTATGTAAAGTAAACATATATTTGTAATGGGTGAAGAAACTATGGTCCTTTAGTAAACCAACCCTACTGATTTGTGTGAGAAAAAAAAAAAAAAAATATATATATATATATATACTATATATATATATATATATATATATATATATATATATATATATATATATATACAAAGGCCAGTATGGTGGCCTGAATTTATGGGAGGAGCCCGGGGGGTATTTAACCAGGCCACTCGCCTGTGGTATTTGTCGGTTTCCTGTGCGCGATACTACGTCACTAGGCCGACTATTCGAAACTCAGCGTCCGTGAGTTCTCGTGTTCGTGAGTTCCCGTATTCGTAAAGTTCCCGTGTTCGAGATTCGAGGTCCTCGTTACTGATTCGTAATTTTGTACAACGCGTCTGGCTCGGCTGTCGCAGGTAGGGTTTTTGCTGACGTTTTTTATTTCACGCATTGTTAGATATCATGTCACTAAACCGTGATATCAAACTTACGAATCACTCGCAAAAATTCACAACGTAATCGTAATGCATAGCACTCGTACTGTCATCACGTTAGCCATTTTGTTATTTTGTACCCCACCACGACGCAGACGCCGCTTCGTTCAGGGGTGTCTAAAACTGTTTACCATGCTTCGTAAGACAAGTCGTTGTCATTCGCAAAAATTCTCTATACCGACTCATGTCAGTTGGATACTGATTCATTTCACAAACATTTCAGAACATTTCAAAACATTTCTAAGCATTTCAAACCATTTCGAATCATTTCATTCATTTCAGTCACGTACCGCGCTCCGATTCGAATACAGTTGCATCTAAAGATGCACCAATTCACTCCGGTGTGCCCCAGTTGCTTACGGCCTCATTTTAGTACATAAAAAGGTAGAAAATACCGCGCCAATCAGAAACATTGAGTAGCAGCCAACACTCCAAAACGACCAAATTGTGCAGAGTATATAGACATAAACAGTGTAGCGCTAAAGTACAAATTATGTGAAAAAATTATGTGAACAAATTGTAAAAGGAGAAAGCTATTCCACAATTACGTACAGAATTACCATATCTAGTCTCCAAATTACATAAATTGGAAAAATAAATCCCAAATGTGTAATCTAATGATATGTGAGACACACATTCATCAGTAATAGAAAAAACATAAGGAAATATAAATAGTGAACACTAATAATTAAGAAAAATAAAGTGACAAACTTAATATGTCCGCACTACTGGAGGAAATAAAATATAAATGACAAACTTAGTGATAATAATAATAAAATGTCCACAATTTAAGTAGGAGGTGTGGCCACCAGATGAGTCTAGAAGTGATCTAGTCGCAATGAAATATCATGTAGATAAAGCGAATTCCATACAATGCAGATGATACATTAATATCTCCTCCGAAATGATCCAGATCAACATAAGGGATAAGGTACTCTTACCGACTTTGGTGGACTCACAGGCCGTTGGCGGTGAGTCAAAAAAGCTTGCACTGTCTTAAGACAGTATAGGGGTGGACCATACGCTGGTAAACCTCTTCCTTCTGATGGGGGACCAGGATCCTGCCCAGATGGTCTAAACGATCACCGTCCTTGTCAGCATTGGTAAGCCATGTATAAAAAAGAAACAAGGAGCCTCCACATGGTGTAAATCCAAAAAATTCAATTGGCATTTATTTGATCAGTCACGATCATCAGACAATCCATAAAATTATAAAAATATAAAAGAAGTATAATAGAATCGATTCCAGTAATAAAAAAGGCAAGCGTGGTGTGGGTGGCTGGGTACAGCAAGGAGACCCAACGCGTTTCGTCTGAAGAGACTTCTGCTGGGGTATATGCCATCCTGCCACCACCACGCTTTTATATATATCATAAATTAGTGACCCATAAACAGCTGATTACAGCGTCGCGCGCTCTAACTTCCTGGATACCTGGCATGCGTTCCAATTATGGTCATATGTTTCCCCGTATTAGCCAATCAAGGGACCAATCCGCCTCTACCCACCAAGCCTCAGTGTGGATATCCTATCCTAGTGTACTCTCAGTGGACGGGAGTGTGAACTCACCAGTTACCCGCCCAGTGTAAAACGTCACCGCGTATGACGTACACGTGACCGGCGTCATGTGATAGCGTCTGACGTATCATTGGATATACCTCATTGCGTCAACCCGGAAGTAGGAACACACCACTAAGGCCGTTGGAGCGCGATTGCGTTCCAAATGGATCATCGAGGATGGAAGTGGTTTGAATAAAGTAAATACGGCATACTAAATAGTCTGCCGTAATAATAAAAACAAAATTAAGATCCAAAAATAAATTTAATATGTTGAAAGATTCAAATTTCAAGTCGGATCAGGAAGTCAGTATGCGTGGCGAAAAAAGAACTATAATAAAACATATATATTGTACGTCTTGGTTCCTAGATATGAATATAAGGCAGATAATGGTATCTACACTCATATCCAATCACAGGACGTATAAGGCTAATGTAACATTATCCAAGCAAAGAGGCATGTTGAAACGCACACATATCCACAATTAACAAATTCAATTAATAAAAATAAAAGAAAAAAAGAAAAAAAGCACGAAAAACTAAAACCAGGACCTGATAATTCTGACCAAAAAAGTAGATAAGAGCTACTCCATGCCTATTGTAAGCCACGTCAACTATATTATCTACAAACAAGACCCAAAATAGTCCTCAATCAAGTAAGACACTCTTACCAACTGAATAATAAAAGACTGGAAAGAATAAGTATAAAGAAGGGGAGACTTTAATTTACGATTGATTAATGAATGAGTTGATGTCCCACTCCACATTGAGTCCATGTGGCGTAAAACATCTTAATTGGTGTATCCAAAAAGTTTCAAGCCTTGATACTCCTCTTACGCAAGACTCACCCCTCCAATGAGGGGAAAATTTGTCTATTATTTGGAACCTAGTACCAGTGGGGTCTCGATTATGACATAATAGGTAATGATTGGGCACACTATGATTAGTGCGTCCTTTTTTAATAGATTTGATATGTTCATTAACCCTTATGGCAAATGTACGAATGGCCCGCCCCACGTACTGTTTCCCGCAGGGACCCGTGATGAGGTACACAATATACCTAGTCGAACACGTAACAAAGTGTTTAACAGAATATTCTTTTCCAGTAACGGTCGATCCAAACGTCTCAATCTTGCGGGATTTGTGTGTGTTATATTTACACACCCTACATCTTCGACAGGGAAAAAAACCCTTCATATTCTGGAAAAATGAAGGGACAAAGGGAGGGTCAGTTATATTAGGCGCAATCTGCCCTCTCAAGGACATGGCACCTCTATAAATCACCCCTGCTTGTTCTGGCAAAACTGGTCCCAAAACAGTATCATTTTTTAGGACTTTCCAGTGCCTATGAAAGATGTCCTTAACCTGTTTGTGCTGGATCGAAAAATTAGTAAGGAAAGACCATTTATGTTTGTTTTCTGAATTATGTTTAGGTTGTTCAGAGATAAGTGAATTCCTGTCCACTAAGGCAACATTATGAATCACTTCATCTATCTCCGATGCATTGTAGCCCTTATCAGTGAATCTGGACTTTAAGATGTTAGCTTGATCAAAGTAGTCGGTGAGTTGTGAACAGTTGCGTCTAATTTGCAACAACTGACTCCGGGGAATGGATTTCAACCAAGCTGTGTGGTGGCAACTATCGATCGGAATGTATCCATTCCGATCGGTGGCCTTGAAAAAGGTCTTAGTAGTAAGGTGACCATCAACCACTGCGATCTCAAGGTCCAGAAAGTGAATGGTCGACCGACTAGCTTCATAGGTCAACTCTATCCCAATCTGATTGTTATTCAAAATACCCATAAACTCATCCAGAGATTCCATATTTCCTCTCCATAGGAGGAGGATGTCGTCGATGTACCTGGCCCACAACACCACTATCCTATGGAGAGGAAATATGGAATCTCTGGATGAGTTTATGGGTATTTTGAATAACAATCAGATTGGGATAGAGTTGACCTATGAAGCTAGTCGGTCGACCATTCACTTTCTGGACCTTGAGATCGCAGTGGTTGATGGTCACCTTACTACTAAGACCTTTTTCAAGGCCACCGATCGGAATGGATACATTCCGATCGATAGTTGCCACCACACAGCTTGGTTGAAATCCATTCCCCGGAGTCAGTTGTTGCGAATTAGACGCAACTGTTCACAACTCACCGACTGTGGCGGGTCCAGGGCATAGACGACATCCTCCTCCCATTTGGCCATAAAAATATTGGCCAAACTGGGGGCGAACTTCGCCCCCATGGCCACCCCCTTTTTTTGAAGGTAAAGCTAAGATGTTTTATCCACATGGACTCAATGTGGAGTGGGACATCAACTCATTCATTAATCAATCGTAAATTAAAGTCTCCCCTTCTTTATACTTATTCTTTCCAGTCTTTTTTTATTCAGTTGGTAAGAGTGTCTTACTTGATTGAGGACTATTTTGGGTCTTGTTTGTAGATAATATAGTTGACGTGGCTTACAATAGGCATGGAGTAGCTCTTATCTACTTTTTTGGTCAGAATTATCAGGTCCTGGTTTTAGTTTTTCGTGCTTTTTTTCTTTTTTTCTTTTCTTTTTATTAATTGAATTTGTTAATTGTGGATATGTGTGCGTTTCAACATGCTTCTTTGCTTGGATAATGTTACATTAGCCTTATACGTCCTGTGATTGGATATGAGTGTAGATACCATTATCTGCCTTATATTCATATCTAGGAACCAAGACGTACAATATATATGTTTTATTATAGTTCTTTTTTCGCCACGCATACTGACTTCCTGATCCGACTTGAAATTTGAATCTTTCAACATATTAAATTTGGTGGCCTGACCTGGCATGAAGATGGCTGCTTAAACCAATAGCTCCTGCTATCCAAGACCTGCTACCATTCTAGCGGTGGTTCTAATGCCACTTACTCGGCCATAAATATGGGGACTGCGTCCAGGAACACCTCTACCTCTCGGTCCCGCTCACCCAGAGAGCAAACGGGCAACACTGGACACAATATTCCAGAAATGTTCCGGACCACCAGGGGTAACATGGCGTCTTCCCGCCTCAGTAACCCAGAGGCCGCACCTTCCTCACAAACGGGAACTCTGACAAACATTCTCCCGCTCGGCCAGACAAACGGAACCGAAGACCGACCACTACCACCACAATTAAACATCCAGGATCTGCGTATGATAGCCGCAGACATTAAAGACACCCTGTCGGCAGCAATCTCGGAACTCCGTATAGACATCCACGCCCTTTCTGACAGGGTACAGACAGTGGAGAAGATGGCGGATCGACAGGACCTTCAACTACGTAAAACAACTATGCATGTCGACACTCATACTCTCCAGATGAGAGACATGCAAAGACACCTCGAGGATCTCGACAACCGTGGCAGACGCCACAACCTGCGGATTAGAGGTTTACCCGAATCAATCGAAGGCGCACAGATCGAACATTCCGCCACAAGCCTGTTTAATGGTCTCCTCCACAGACCACTACAGACGCACATTGATCTGGAAAGGATTCATAGGGCACTGCGACCCAAAGGCAAAGACACAGACCCACCGAGGGATGTCATCTGCTGTCTCACGGATTTTAGGATCAAAGAGGAAATACTCAAACAAGCCAGAGCCGTTCCCCAAATAGTACACGAAGGAAAAGTAATCCAAATATATCAAGACCTGTCGGGCATAACCCTCCAACATCGCAGGGATCTGAAGCCCCTGCTCGACATTCTGCAAGCTAAAGACATCTCCTACAAATGGAAATTCCCTTTCTGTCTAGCCGCTACCTCTCAGGGCCGCTCGGCTTTTCTAAGGGTACCTGAAGATCTACCACTATTCTGCGACACACTGCACATCCCGAGGGTAGAAGTACCCAACTGGTATGTGGAATTTCGCCGTTCCGCGGTCCGCAGAGAACACCCACCTGATGAACCCATGGAGGCTTCTAACACAAGCCAACGGAGGAGAAGATCCCCGTCCGTCACACCGCCTCATGGAGCACACCCCACTCCAGGAGGGCCAGACGGGACCGCTAACGCTACCCACAAGCTCCAGTAATGTTCGGGTTACAGTGTTCCTGTTTAGGCCAAGCCAGACTTTCACCCACACTGGCGCGGATACAGTTACTTTTATTACAGTTACGTTTCTGTTTTCTTAGTTTTTACACACTGAAGACTACACATGAGTACCTCCAAGCTGAGAAAACACAGTCTGCGAAATACGTGGTTAAACTACATCTGAAAGCGGCTTCTACAAAGCTTCAACCTACATACCTATGGAAAACTAACGATGGCTGAGTATACTACATTCCCCAGAATGCTGGGCAACAACTCACCGGAAACAAGTCACGGATCCCCATGGCAACGCAACCCGCTCTAGACATCCCCCATCCGGACACTGGTAATGCACCGGAAACACCTAGTGCAGAATGACCTCTTACGTCACCATGAGGCGCCCCTCAGCCTAACAAGCGACGCCAGATTCCTGTCGACGCAGGACGCAAGGAGGTAACCCAGCGGTCTGCCCCTGACCCTAACACTCCCGGAGAACACTCCATGGTCCTCTACATCTACACTCCGCAAGTCTCCCCCTACGGGGCCAGGAGGCACCTCTGGCAACGGAACAACTGCAAGAAAAACACACGCACGCTCAAGATTACGGACTCACAGAACGGACGGACAAAGCAACCGAATACATAACCCTTAGGAACATATAAACTCCGGCGGCTTCCGAATCCACGAATAACTGCGGAAGGTAGAATGTTCTCAACTCTGCACTCCACTCAGGTACTTTCCTTCAACAGCCTGCAGCCATCACTAGACTTACCAGCCATGGTACCACAGGGTATAGCTCAAGGTCCACTCTTTTAGATACACATTAAGGTTAACTTGACCTAGTTATCCAGGTACTCAGGTTTGTTATTGTTATTTTAGTTACATATCAACAAAAATTCATGCTACACAAATGCAAGGTTTTCTTGATTATAGTTCAAGCTCATCCAAACAGATATCGGCATAGCTGTTGAGAAAAGGTGTCTAGTTTATTGGATCTTCCAAACACACAACATAGACTGCACGGTCTTCTCGCCTCGCACTCTGAATCCTCTACTGCGTCTCTGGAGGGATGCTACGAGGTTCTCAGAGAGCCGAGAGTACCCCTCCATGAGATTGGCTTGACGGCTGGACCTCGGGCCACTCTCATATAGGCTAACAACTCATACATTTTATGCACACTTGAAATATTTGGTTATTGTGGGAACAATGGAATACGTGCTAGCACTCCCTTCTCAGGGGCCCACGGCCCGTTCTGCTTTATCCCCCCCTTACACCCACTACAATTTCCTTCAAGCCGAGAAAAGGAAAATTTATACACACCACCTCAATATGTAATCTGTAGTCTTAGGATGGTTGGACACCCAGGTATCACTTCTTCACCACACCTCATAATAAATCGTCTCGTGTCAGGTCTACACCAACCCCCACACAGCTGCAGTGCAGTCTTCCAAGCCGGGCTTCGCGGATTGGGGACTGTACTTGCGCTGTATCTTACCGATCTAACATTACCAACGAGACAGCCTGATTAATCAATATCTCAGCTGTCTCATCGGTATATCAAACCAACGCTACACACTTCATCACTAGCCCACATCATTCACACTGAGCACACTTTCCTAGAACCTTTTCTCCCAACACATCACCTTCCCCCGACCCCGACGGAGGTCATGGATCCCACTGACATGACTACTTCAAAGACTTCAACTCACTCAGCACTTAACTTACGCTCCGTGAACATTCGCGGCCTAAACACACCCGAAAAACGTTCTCTTTTACTTGCCTCATTACAAAAAACTAAAACACATATTGCACTGATTCAAGAGACACATTTTAGATCGGACACAATCCCCAAACTGCAGAATAAACACTTTCCCACTGTATACCATGCATCCAATACGGAAGCCAAATCAAAAGGTGTTTGCATCCTTATATCAAAGCATTGCCCACTGATTGTAACGGATGTACTACAAGACCCACAGGGTAGATTCCTCTTCATCAAAGGCTCTATACACAAACAAACAATAACCATCGCCAACCTGTATGCCCCAAACACGCAACAAGTGACGTTTTTTCGCAACACGTTCCATCTTCTCACGACTTTTACAGCGGGCACTCTTATAGTAGGCGGTGACTTCAATATTCCTCTCAACCCACCTCTCGATACTTCTAATGGGGCCTCATCTTTCTCTTACAGGGCTCTACGGGCTATCAAAACACAATTCAGAAACTTATTATTACATGATACATGGCGCACACTTAACCCAAACGGCAAAGACTTTACCTTTTTCTCCCCACCGCACTCCAAATACTCTCGTATAGATTACTTCTTTATCTCCCAAAATGACCTGCCGATGCTCCAAACATCCACCATTGACCCGATGATACTTTCCGACCACAACCCCATCACCATGACCCTACACATTCCCAACATAAGAAAACGCTCTCCCATCTGGCGCTTGGACACATCTCTCCTCACAGACGCTGACATAGCGCATACCATCTCCCAACACCTAACTGACTATTTTAGGGACAACGGACAGAATGAATCCTCTCCGGAGGTAGTATGGGCGGCACATAAATGTGTCATAAGAGGAACGTTCTTATCCCAGGCCGCGCATAGAAACAAACAAAGGAAAGAGAGAATGGAGGTAATGACTAAACGCATTTCGCAACTGGAAAGGAAACACAAAGCATCTCTAGCCTCAGACACTTTAGCCGAGCTGACACAACTGAGAAACGACCTCTTAGAAGAATTACAAAAAAACGTTAAACGCAAATACATGCTTACGAAAAAATGCTTCTATGAGTTTGGAAACAAGTCGGGGAAGATGCTAGCTAGAGCACTACAGGTTAAAAAAGCTGCCCACACTATCCACTCAATCGTAGACCCCGCGGGTAAAACATTTGTCGCGTCAGAGGACATAGCGAAACAATTTGTACGCTACTTCACAGACTTGTACAATCTTCGCTCAAAACTTTTCATACTCCATCAGACAGGAAAACGGCAATTCAAAATTTTCTATCCCAATACTCTCCCTCACCACTCAAGGCCGAGGAAGCAGCATCTCTTGACCAACCCTTGACTACGGAGGAAATTACACTGGCACTAAAACATATGAAACCGGGCAAAAGCCCAGGTCCCGATGGACTACCAGTCGGTTATTACAAAACCTTCCCTGAACTGCTAACACCTCACCTAGTCAAGGCGTTTAATAGCCTTACACCCAATAGTACAGCGTCCAAAGACATATTAGAAGCGCATATTACTCTCATCCCCAAACCAGGAAAAGATAGTAAGATGGTCTCTAATTATCGCCCCATTTCTCTACTAAACGTAGACGTAAAATTATATGCTAAAGCCATAGCTAACCGTCTTCTACCCCTGATTCCTAATTTAATTACAACTGACCAAGTAGGTTTTGTCCCGGGTAGAGAAGCTAAAGATAACACTTCTAAAGCGCTAAACATACACCATTGGCTAACTTCCACCACTACTAAGGGCTTCCTCCTTTCGTTGGACGCGGAGAAGGCGTTCGACAGGGTGGCCTGGGACTTTATGGAAGCCACCTTGCACTCAATAGGCCTTCCGACACGATTAATTAACATGATTCTGACTCTCTACTCTTCTCCCACGGCCAAAGTAAGAGTGAATGGTGGCTTGTCGGGCGCCTTCTCCGTGTCCAACGGAACTAGACAGGGATGCCCTTTATCCCCCCTGATCTTCATTCTAGCTATGGAACCCATGTTGCGCAGAATTAGAGAGAACCCAGATATCAAAGGCATTGAAATAAACCAAAAACAATATAAAGTAGCGGCATACGCTGATGACGTCCTTCTCTTTCTCACGGATCCGATCACTACCATCCCGAACCTTCTTAGAGACTTTGCACTTTTCAAAACCCTTTCAAACTTACAAATAAACTTTTCTAAATCCAAAGCTCTTAACATATCGCTAGCAAATGAGACAGTTATACAATGCAAACATAACTTCCCGTTTGGTTGGGAATCACAAGCAATAACATACCTAGGTATCAAAATCCCAGCTAGACTGATAGACTTATATCGGCTAAATTTCATACCCATTTTACAAACCATCCAGAATGACCTGCAAAAATGGCAAACCGGTCCTTTTTCGTGGTTTGGAAGGATAGCTATTTTAAAAATGAACATACTACCTAGGATACTTTACCTACTCCAAACCATTCCGATAATGCTCCCACTCTCTTTCTTTGCTACGTAAAAAAGGATCTGTAGGAAGTTCATCTGGCTCTCCAAACAGCCCAGATTGAACTGGCATAGACTGACACTCCCCAAATTACAGGGAGGATTGCAAGTCCCAGACATACAAACCTATTACCGGGTCTGCCATTTAGCCAGAATTGTTGACTGGCACATACACGGCAGAGAAAAGGAATGGGTACATATTGAAAACGCTTTTACCAAAACCCCGTTGAAACTCCTTCCTTGGATTAATCCTCAACATATTCTGAAAACTGCCACATCAAATCCCCTGATCAACTCCACACTCTTAAATTTTAAAGCTGCATGCAAAATAATGAAGCTTCAACCTACACCAGGACCAATGACACCTATAGAAGATAACCCTGACTTTATGCCTGGAGTGTCTCTACTCCACCCGACAAATGACCCACACAGAACACGCCTCACAGCACAACACATGTTCCTTCATGGATCCCTCCTATCGCACCAGGCATTGAATGATAACCTCCCTGACTATGATATTCCTCTTTACAAATACTTTCAGATCCGTCACTTCATCAATAGCCTAAAACCCACCGCTAATCTACACAGAGAACTCGCACCCTTTGAACGCCTCTGCAACAGTCAGGAACCTCAAAAACACCTCATCTCGACCATTCACGCACTCCTTTTCACAGGGCATGACATCAAAGAAGATAAATTAATAGCACACTGGGAAACTGAACTGAACCAAGTTTTTACTCCGGATGAGTGGAGAAATGTACTCACACACATCCACAAAGGCTCACTCAATGTAGCAATACAGGAGTGTAAATTCAAAATCTACACGAAATGGTATAGGACTCCCGATAAAATTAACAAATTTGCACCAAACGTATCCCCTAAATGCTGGAGATGTAACGCGGCTATAGGTTCACTCCTCCACATCTGGTGGGAATGTCCCCTCATTCAACCCTACTGGGCTGACATACATCGATTAATTACTCAAATAACAACATACACCCCAGACTTTACCCCAGCACAATTTCTACTCCATCATACATCCATTCCTCAACGCGTTTTCAAAAAATCGCTAGTCCTTCATCTCATAAATGCGGCAAACCTGTGCATTCCTGTACACTGGAGAAGCACATCATCTCCCTCGATTACAGAATGGATTCGGAGAGTGGACAGAATAGCCGACATAGAAAATCTCATACATCAAGCATCTGACACACCATCTAAATTTAGAGAAACTTGGGCCTGCTGGCTCCATTTTAAAGAATCTCAACCGACACAAGCACAGAACATTCCTCCTATCATGGATTCTGACAGTAAAGTAAACTCGCTCCTGAATAACCACAGAACGGTTTGAATATATACACCACCCTGGACCTCCGTCTTCCCCTCACTCCCCTCATTCCCCTCCACAACTTCCCGTCCAAGTACATACTTCAAACACGCCAATCTTTTATCATTTCTTGGCAAGAGAAATACCACATCACATTATACATCTAACTCTGACATGCCCTAAATTTACATTACTATATATACCCTCACTGGGCACAGATAGTCCCCATTTGGGGTGCCCAGGAGAGAGGGTTGAAAGAATATGTCCGGCATTAACTACTAAATCTTATCTATTAACTACTATTGACAATTTACATTTACCACTGCACACTGAACCAACCCTTTAGTGAATCCATATGCACCATGGGAAGTACAACTTCCCCTGGATAGTCACAAACACAACATTATCTTTCTCGGCACGGTCTGTATGACAATCCCGGATAACATACACAAGTGTTCTCAATGTATTCTGCTCTTGCCCAAACTAAAAGAAAAAGATATGCTAATTATCATTATTTGGTATGCTCAAAGTATTCTTAAGTTATGATCTTTAATGACTCTTCAACGATACTGTTTTGCTTAATTTTTATTTTTTGAACTAATTGTTTAAAATGGATAACACTTTGCTGTATCAATATGCACAGTACTGTACTTTGACTATATGTAAAACTCAATAAAACATTATTAAAAAAAAAAAAAAAAAATATTAAATTTATTTTTGGATCTTAATTTTGTTTTTATTATTACGGCAGACTATTTAGTATGCCGTATTTACTTTATTCAAACCACTTCCGTCCTCGATGATCCATTTGGAACGCAATCGCGCTCCAACGGCCTTAGTGATGTTTTCCTACTTCCGGGTTGACGCAATGAGGTATATCCAATGATACGTCAGACGCTATCACATGACGCCGGTCACGTGTACGTCATACGCGGTGACGTTTTACACTGGGCGGGTAACTGGTGAGTTCACACTCCCGTCCACTGAGAGTACACTAGGATAGGATATCCACACTGAGGCTTGGTGGGTAGAGGCGGATTGGTCCCTTGATTGGCTAATATGGGGAAACATATGAACGTAATTGGAACGCATGCCAGGTATCCAGGAAGTTAGAGCGCGCGACGCTGTAATCAGCTGTTTATGGGTCACTAATTTATGATATATATAAAAGCGTGGTGGTGGCAGGATGGCATATACCCCAGCAGAAGTCTCTTCAGACGAAACGCGTCGGGTCTCCTTGCTGTACCCAGCCACCCACACCACGCTTGCCTTTTTTATTACTGGAATCGATTCTATTATACTTCTTTTATATTTTTATAATTTTATGGATTGTCTGATGATCGTGACTGATCAAATAAATGCCAATTGAATTTTTTGGATTTACACCATGTGGAGGCTCCTTGTTTCTTTTTTATACATGGCTTACCAATGCTGACAAGGACGGTGATCGTTTAGACCATCCGGGCAGGATCCTGGTCCCCCATCAGAAGGAAGAGGTTTACCAGCGCATGGTCCACCCCTATACTGTCTTAAGACAGTGCAAGCTTTTTTGACTCACCGCCAACGGCCTGTGAGTCCACCAAAGTCGGTAAGAGTACCTTATCCCTTATGTTGATCTGGATAATTTCGGAGGAGATATTAATGTATCATCTGCATTGTATGGAATTCGCTTTATCTACATGATATTTCATTGCGACTAGATCACTTCTAGACTCATCTGGTGGCCACACCTCCTACTTAAATTGTGGACATTTTATTATTATTATCACTAAGTTTGTCATTTATATTTTATTTCCTCCAGTAGTGCGGACATATTAAGTTTGTCACTTTATTTTTCTTAATTATTAGTGTTCACTATTTATATTTCCTTATGTTTTTTCTATTACTGATGAATGTGTGTCTCACATATCATTAGATTACACATTTGGGATTTATTTTTCCAATTTATGTAATTTGGAGACTAGATATGGTAATTCTGTACGTAATTGTGGAATAGCTTTCTCCTTTTACAATTTGTTCACATAATTTTTTCACATAATTTGTACTTTAGCGCTACACTGTTTATGTCTATATACTCATTTTAGTACATGCTCCAGAGTCAGATTCATTGTCAGTCACAGGTTACGGTTCACCGATTCGTGTCATTGTCATGGTCATCATTTCACTGTCACGTATCACGTCCCGATATGGATCCAGTTGCATTAAAAGTGCACCGATTCGTCTCGGTGTGCCCCAGGTATTTGCCACATTTCAGTACATGCTCCAGAGTCCGATTCGTAGTCAGTCGCAACAGCAGCATGATCGATTCGTGCCTCTGTCATGGCAATCAAAACCATTCTTCACTGTCACGTACCGCGCTCTGATTCGAATCCAGTTGCATCCATCATGCACCGGATCATTACGATGTGCCCCAGTTGTTTGGCCTCATTTCAGTACATGCTCCAGAGTCCGGATCATTGTTAGTCGCAGATGTGGTGCAACCGATCCACAACTTTGTCATGGGTATTAATTACCATTCAATTCACTCCCACATATCGCTCCCAGTTTCGAGTCCAGTTGCATCCGAGATGCACCGATTAGTTTCAGGGTGCCCCAGTTGTTTCAGCCTTATCCAGTACCTGTACCAGAGCTCGGTTCATTGTCAGCCGCAGTCGTGGCACAATCAATTCACGCCTCTGTCAGGGCAAAACATTTAATTCATTTCATTGTTACGTACTGCGCTCCGATTCGGATCCAGTCGCATCCAAGATGCACCGATTCGTTCCGGTGTGCACCAATATTTTCTGTTGCCTCATTTCAATACATGCTCCAGAGTCCGGTTCGCTGTCAATTGCAGTGGCGGCATGACCGAGTCAGGCCTCTGTCATGGCAAGATGTTTCATTCATTTCATGATCAAGGCAAACATTTCATTCATTTCAATATTGACACACCGCACTCTGGTTTCTTGGGCATTCGTGAGGCATTGATTCATCCCGGTAGGCCACAACAGTCTGGGTCTCGTTTCATGCCATGCCCCACAGTTCGATTCATAGCTTGTCGCAGTCGCGGCATATCGATTCGAGCCACCGTCAAGGCATACACATTTCACTCATTTATCTTGTCCCATGCACATGTCGTTTAGGTCACCATACAAATTACTTCTTCAACTTAGTTAAACAAACCCTTCACTAGTTATCACCTTTCCATTTCCATTTTCCTCCAGGTCAGTCAAGTTCAGTAGGTCCACCCTGCACCAGGTTGGACGATATCCCCCCAAGTAAAACCCCAAAAGAGCTCAAGCTGGGTATGTATACCTTTATAGAGAAAAGAAGCAAACTTGAAATTCATGTCACCCTCAATAGGTTCCAGTCGACCAAAACATGACCCCAAGGACAGGACATTGTATCTAGATAAACCATGTCCCAGGCCGGCAGCGAAGACCTCACGGCCCCTCTGTCACCTTCTCCGGTCTCAGAGAGTGGCAGTGTGCAGTCCCCCTCCAGGCAATATCTTCTACTATCTCACAACTCCACACCATGGTGTCATCCTTGTCTACCTCAGTCACGGATATACAAACCAGAGTGGCACTCCTGAAGGCTAGCCCGGCCATGGCTATTCCTGACCCGACCGCAATCCAGGTTTTGACATCCCTTCCTGCAGGTACCAAAGGGTGGAGCCCCATTGTCTACCCCTTCCATTTGGTTCCAGCCAGCATCAGGAAGGACATCCTGGATGGCAGGGACGTCAACCTTACCTCTCTCCTCATTTCCATCCACGATCTGGCGGAAAATAAAGCCTATACCTGGGGGTCCTTAAAGCCAAAGACCCCAGGCTCAACCGGAAATTATCCGTCCCTGAGTTCACATTGGCCTTTGGCATGCTGAGGGATGTCCTATGTTCAGCTGCTCCCAGCAGGAGGGAAGAGCTGGACTTATACCTCCATACTGTAGTAGACCTGGGCTACAAGTATGGAGGATTTTCTTTTTACAATTATCATCGTTCTTTTTCCGCGAAGGCAGCAGCTAGGCGGACACAATTTCAGACAACCACAAATTGGAGCCTTATGGACACAGAGCTGTTCTGTCGCCACTTTGCCGGCTTGCGCTCACCACTGTGCGTGATTTGCCAGTCCTCCACCCACACCACCACCTGGTGTGCCAATGCGACAATCAGACATCCCTTCGAGTTTCCCTCTACCTTCGGTGCAGTTCAGGGCCAGTCGGCCCCTGCACAGACGCCTCAAGTGGACAAATTCAGACGACTAGTCCAAACCGTGGGAGGAGCAGCTATCTGCAACAATTACAATTATGGATCCTGCAACTTCAGTCAGTGCCGCCTGCTCCACATCTGCACCCTATGCCAGAGGGCGCATCCAAGGAACTTGTGCAAGGTCAAGCAACACAAGAGGGCATGACTAAGCCGGGTCAATGCCCTGTGACTAGGGCTCTACCTCACCTCACAACCCACTTCCTCCCTGGCCACCTACCTTATCCAGGGATTCACAGCAGGGTTTCACACCGGTCTCATTTCGCTGCCCCATACTACCTACGAATGTAGGAATCTCCCCTCAGCGGCCACTGACTAGCAGGCCATAGACCAGCTTTTACAGGCAGAAATAGACCAAGACTTCATTATAGGCCCCTTTACTCAGCCCTCTTTTAGTACTTGGAGAGTCAGCCCTATTGGGCTTGTCAAGGGCAAGTTCTCTAATAAACTACGTCTGGTGTACGAACTGTCTGCGCCTCATTCTTCCCACATTCCCAGTCTCAATTCCCTAATCCCCTCCGAAGAGTTCTCCCTAAAATATTCCTCCGTGGATATGGCAATCCAAGCGATCATCAAAGCAGGTACAGGCGCCTGGCTTTCCAAAGCCGACATCTCGGATGCTTTCAAGCTTCTGCCTATCCACCCGTCCCTTTGGTGCTGGCATGGTATTAAGTGGAAGGAGGCATACTACTTTGCCACCAAATTGACTTTTGGTTCGAAGAGTAGCCCCTGGCTCTTCGACACATCTGCTCAGTTCCTCACCTGGATACTTTTGCACAAAACTCAGTGTCAAGGGGTCATCCATTACCTAGATGACTTCTTACTAATAGAATCACCCAGCATGCCCCCAGGAGACCTCGACAAACTGAGAGTCGTATTCGGAAATCTCAATGTTCCCATCGTTGAACATAAAGTTGACGGTCCAGCACACACCATTACCTTTCTCACAGTCAACTTAGACAACTGCACCATGCAGGCCAGCCTCCCCCTCGACAAACTAACCCTCATTAGGGTGGTCCTCCGAGAATTCACCCGCACTAGGGGGTGTACCAAGAAGCAGCTGCAATCTCTCTCAATCTCTCTTAGGCATGCTTAATTTCGCCATGCAAATCATTTCACAGGGTTGCACCTTCGTGTCATGTCTGCTGACATTCCTTTCACAAACAAAGGACCCTGATCAGATCCTCAAACTAGATACCGCAACAGTAGCGGACCTATCCATGTGGGAGGAATTCCTTTCAGCATGGAATGGTATATCTCTCTCTATATATATATATATATATATATATATATATATATATATATATATATATATCTCGTCCCTTTCACCCCAGGTAGTGGCAGATGCTGCAGCTTCCACAGGCTTTGCGGCAATTTTTGGCCACCAATGGATTTCAGGACCCTGGCCTCCACAGATACTGGTAATACCTGGCTTCACCCGAACATCCTCCCTCTTCGAGCTCTATCCGATAGTGGCAGCCGCACAGCTCTGGGGTCATCATTGGACAGGGCAAACCGTGGTCTTCACCACCGACAATCAGGCCACGGCAGATATTATCAACAAAGGCAGGTCCAAGTCCCTCTCAGTCATGTTCTTCCTGCGTAGACTGGTACAACTGTCTTTACAACAGCAGTTTAATATCCACTGTTCATTTATTCCAGGCAAATACAATCTAGCAGCAGACGCGCTGTCACGCTTTAACTACACTTCCTTTTTCAAACAGGTGCCCGGAGCCAATCCAGTCTCAGCCCCTATCCCTGTTTGGTCACAGCTGACCCCGGACTAGTACAAAACCTACAAGGAGCGACCCAGCTCATCAACTACTCACTGTCCCATAACACACTCAAAGCCTACTAGACAGCTTGGAGTGTGTTCAATAAATTCCTGGCACCCTGCTCTGAGGAAACAACAGATGTCAAGCACGTGCTGGCCTTCATTTCATATTGCCATACTCAGCTTGCGTTATCCCATAACACTATTCGGCTATACCTAGTCGGCATACAACATTTCTTGACTCTACAAGACCCCGCAAAGTCTTCCCTATTTACATCCCACGCGATCCACGCCATCCTACGCGGCACCCAGAAACACCAACCGGTGGTCAGTGCCAAACGTTTACCCATAACGGGGGGCCATATTTAGGGGCATGTCGACCATCCTGACTACTTCTCCATTTGGTCTTCTCCTCAGTATGGTCTTACAAGCAGCCATATACTTGGCCTACTACGGGTTCTTGCAACCTGGCGAGTTCACCTGTAGCAACCCCGCAGGCCAAGTGCTACGCAAACGGCACTTGGTCCGCTACCAAGACCACTTCGTTCTCCACCTTGCAGTTTCTAAAACCCAGCAGGCAGGCTATGGAGTGGAGATTCACCTTTACAAAACCAATAATATCTGGTGTCCAGTCACCATACTCAATCATCTTCTCTCACTCCTGCCTGAACAGCCGGACTCCACTCTTCTTCTACCATTCCCAGTCAAACACATAAGGATTCTTCTCCGCAACCTTCTTCTTAACCCCAGCCAGTACTCCGGCCACTCCTTCCGCATTGGAGCAGCCTTGGCGGCATCCCGCCACGGGGTCCAAGACCACGTCATTAAAAGACTAGGCAGGTGGAACCTGCTTCGCCCGTTATATCCCCAATCCCCAAGCAGAGATGGCACAGGCATTTACCAAATTAGCTCAATGAACAACTGAAAAACTAATAAAATACTATATCCCTACCTGAATGTTTTTGCCCCCTTATTTTGGTATACCGTCCATCAGACCAAAGCACACTTTCTGGTCCATTTCATGTGGAAAGTCCACACTTCCAGGTCCATTTCATATGGTAAGTCTTATGTTAACTATAAATGCTACCCATGTCTGTATCGGCCATAGGGCTTCAACCATAAGTAGAAAGGCCAGTATGGTGGCCTGAATTTATGGGAGGAGCCCGGGGGGGGTATTTAACCAGGCTGCTTGCCTGTGGTATTTGTCGGTTTACTGTGCGCGATACCCACCCTCCCATCCCCTTTTCAAGGCATTTCTAAAATATTCATTTCTCTTCACAGAATATTAATTTCTAAAATCTAGGGTATGCCCCCTTATTTTGGTATACCGTCCATCAAACCAAGGCACACTTTCAAGTCAGGTTTGTTTGATTATACTTATTGGACCTGATTAGGAAAGCCACACACGTGTCTATATAAGACCTTACAGCTCACAGTGCATGTCAGAGCAAATGAGAATCATGAGGTCAAAGGAACTGCCTGAAGAGCTCAGAGACAGAATTGTGGCAAGGCACAGATCTGGCCAAGGTTACAAAAACATTTCTGCTGCACTTAGTGTTCCTAAGAGCACAGTGGCCTCCATAATCCTTAAATGGAAGACATTTGGGATGACCATAAGCCTTCCTAGTGCTGGCCGTCCGGCCAAACTGAGCTATCGGGGGAGAAGAGCCTTGGTGAGAGAGGTAAAGAAGAACCCAAAGATCACTGTGGCTGAGCTCCAGAGATGCAGTCGGGAGATGGGAGAAAGTTGTAGAAAGTCAACCATCACTGCAACCCTCCACCAGTCGGGGGATTTATGGCAGAGTGGCCCGACAGAAGCCTCTCCACAGTGCAAGACCCATGAAAGCCTGCATGGAGTTTGCTAAAAAAACACCTGAAGGACTCCAAGATGGTGAGAAATAAGATTCTCTCGTCTGATGAGACCAAGATAGAATTTTTTGGCCTTAATTCTAAGTGGTATGTGTGGAGAAAAACAGGCATTGCTCATCACCTGTCCAAAACAGTACCAACAGTGAAGCATGGTGGTGGCAGCATCATGCTGTGGAGTGTTTTTCAGCTGCAGGGACAGGACGACTGGTTGCAATCAAGGGAAAGATGAATGCAGCCAAGTACAGGGATATCCTGGACGAAAACCTTCTCCAGAGTGCTCAGGACCTCAGACTGGGCTGAAGGTTTACCTTCCAACAAGACAATGACCCTAAGCACACAGCTAAAACAATGAAGGAGTGGCTTCACAACAACTCCGTGACTGTTCTTGAATGGCCCAGCCAGAGCCCTGACTTAAACCCAATTGAGCATCTCTGGAGAGACCTAAAAATGGCTGTCCACCAATGTTTACCATCCAACCTGACAGAACTGGAGAGGCTCTGCAAGGAGGAATGGCAGAGGATCCCCAAATCCAGGTGTGAAAAACTTGTTGCATCTCTCCCAAAAAGACTCATGGCTGTATTAGATCAAAAGGGTGCTTCTACTAAATACTGAGCAAAGGGTCTGCATACTTAGGACCATGTGATATTTCAGTTTTTCTTTTTTAATAAATCTGCAAAAATGTCAACAATTCTGTGTTTTTTCTGTCAATATGGGGTGCTGTGTGTACATTAATGAGGAAAAAAATGAACTTAAATGATTTTAGCAAATGGCTGCAATATAACAAAGAGTGAAATTTTTTAGTGGGTCTGAATACTTTCCATCCCCACTGTATATCAGTGGTGGCCTGTAATGCAAGGTGCAGGGATGCCACCCCCTTATCCATGTGTCCGGCCCCCTGATCTACATGCAGGACACCGGATGCATGGATTTCAATGGGATTTTTTTTTTTAAAGCACATGACTGCAGTGACTGCTGTGTCAGTGACACCTCATCAGTGACCATCAGTGCTGCCTTATCAGTGTCCATCAGTGCACACCAGTGTCCATCAATGCAGCCTGTCAGTTCCCATTAGTGCAGCCTATTAGTTCCCATCAGTGCAGCCCCATCATCACACATTAGTGAAGAATTAGTGAAGAATTACTTATTTGCAAAATTTTATAGTAGAAACTAAGAAAAACTTTTTTTTTATATTTTTGATTGGATTAGCAAAAAATAAAAATCCCAGTGGTGATTAAATGCCACCAAAAGAAAGCTCCATCTGTCTCAAAAAATTATAACAATTTCATATGGATACAGTGTTGCATGGCCACACAATTATTATTCAAATTACGACAGCATTGAAGGCTGAAATTTGGCCTGGGCAAGAAAGGGTTGAAAGTGACTCGTATTGAAGTGGTTAATTAATATTGTCCACCTTGGGCTGACTGCTTTGCAATTTCCAGTGTTTATGTGTCTGAAGGTCCATTTTGTGTGAGAGCAGCATGCTGCAGACAAACATATGAGGATAATTTAGTACAGAGATTATACTGCAGATACAGTTCAGTGACTGCTTGAAAGATTTAAGTCTTTACAGCAGAAAAATTACCAATATACAGGCAATTAAAAATGTGAGATCACCAATAATTTTAGGTAAACAATCTTTTAAAAGCACTTGCAGTGTAGCATGAAACTTAGATGTTATGGTGGTATATGTGCATGTTTTTCTGCAAAGTGGTGTTTATAAGCTAATAACAATCAGATTTTTTAAAGACAATAAATAGTTGGATTATACCGAGTCTATATAAATTAACTTTGGTGCGTCTCCTTGTGCGCTTTTGTAGCTGGTAAGAGATTACTGTCACATGTGGACCACTAACTGTTAAATTGCAGACAGGCAATCAATTTGCATAGTAATTACAGTTACAACAATTTACATGCCTTTCCCACTGTCTGCCATCATTAGCATTATTTATAATTTATCTATACTGAAATAGTGGGAGTGATGCAACAGAGGTATATTCAGTAAAAAAAAAAAAAAACATCATTTACTGGCTACATTATATTAATAATCATCAATTAGTGTCAAACTTATCAACTGCTGTTATATATTTGCCACAGCATACTCATAAGCAAAATAAGTTCCTCCTTCATACTGTACACCAAAATACATGTTTTTTTTGTAATTTAAAAAAAAACAATATTTCAACCAATACATACACAGTAACATATTTAATAGACAAACGAGTAACTGAATATATTAACTGTGTAGTGGATTTATGTTTATGTATATTGTTTCCAGTGCGGAGTCTGAAAGATGGTTCTGATTGTGCATTAGGCTATTCATGTCCTAAAGTATTCAAGTTCAAGTATTCTGGATCTGATAAAAAAATGACATAGCCAAGACTGTAGGTACCAGTAAAAGTGATCACTTTTTTTGGTTGATCACTGTCAGTGGATGATGATAATGATGATAATGATTGTTTGACATGATGAAATTGTTGTTGATTGTAGTCTAGTATGCTTGCAGTATTGTTCTTAATTTTCAGACTTAAAGTTAAATACACAGTACACTATTTAACCACATGCAGATTGCCCACCCACACTGGTACATTGCTGCCTGTTTCCAAGTTTAGGGCATGTTCATGCACACCTCCAACCCCCCCTACGATCCCCGCTGTGATGGCGTGGTGTCATGGCCAGGACCTGCTGATCGGCTTTGACTAATTACAGACCGGAGCCCTATGTTGACACTCAACACAGGGCTCTGTACAGAGGGAACAATCTCTCTGTTTCTTATCCCAAAGCAGGGATAAGAAACAAAGTGATCTTTAGTAAAAATCAACACACATTAAACATTGTTAGGCACAAGTGTAACCCATTATTACCTGAGATGTTAACCCCTTTGCAGCCAGTGTCATTATTACAGTATACTGTTAGCACTGATCATTGTATTAGTGTCACTGGTGATGTCAGTTCCCACTCATTGGCAGTTAGTGTCAGATATCCACCACAGTCCCATTGTGGGTCGCTAATCATTAGCAGTATTAAAAAAATTCAGTTAATTATACCATAGTTTGTATAACGTGCATGCAAACCAATCAATATACACTTATTGGGATTCTTGTTACCAAAGACATGTAGCAGAATACATTGTGGCCTACATTTATGAAGAAATTCGATTTTTTTTTTCATTGGATATGTTTTATAGCAGAAAGTAAAAAATATTGTTTTTTTTTTTAAATGTTTGGTCTTTTTTGTTTATATAATTTAAAAAAAAACAGTGGTGATCAAATACCACCAAAAGAAATCTTTATTTGTTTGAAAAAATGTATACATTTTGTTTGGGTACAGCACTCTTACCAGCTAAAGTAGCATATTGCTAAACAGCAAAAAATAGCATGGTTATGAAGGGTGTAACACCATCTGGAGCTGAGGTGGTTAATAATAATAATAACAACAATAATAATGATTTTATATCAGTAATGATATGTTTTAGCCCATGAAAATATTACTAATATTCATTTTGCTACTACTACCACTACCTCTACTACTGCTACTACTGACTTTTAATAAAAGGACACTGTCCAGTAGTACAGTGCTGTGCTCACCTGAACCACTTTTTTGCTGGTCTTCAGGTTCCTGGCACCAGGATGTTTACTGTGAGCAGCCAGCTGTGATGCCTTGTGGTTCCACAGCCGGCTGCCCACTGTACAAGCCTTGCTGCACTTTGTAATTTGTCCTGCAGATTTCTGGGACCTGTGACATGTCCCAGAAGATTACGGAGGAGAGAACTTCTGATTGGTCATTGTGGCGATCTGACTGAAGTGGGAGTGGGTAACTGTCAAATCCAGGTACCTGCTCCCCCCAAAAAATAGTGTCAAAAAACAGAAGAAGAGAGGAGGAGGAGGGCTTAAAGTAGAAAGTACCCTTCAGGGCAAAGTTCTGTTTTAAGAAACTATTTTAATTCTGAATGATATCTCATTGGGCAATCAGTCCTTTTGGGATGCTGTAAGTACAGCATTAAATTGCCACTGACCAACTGTTCTTGAAGCTGTACTTTGTTTACCGCACACTACTGATTTGTTTAAAGTAAAAAAAAAAGTGCAGGAATGGAGTGCGCCTAAACCACCATATATTATGCCACTGCATCTCCCTCATTCCCATAGTAAATATAGCTTTTACAATGGTGCATCACATCCTAATTTGTGTAGTAAAACACCTGTCTGTACTTTTTGTCTCTAGTACAATTTAAGCAATTCATATGGATAATGTCCTACTGCCGGACAGTTTGAACAGCTATATCATCTGCATTTTCTTAACATGTAATAAGGGTGTAGTAGAAAGTTTGCCAGTGGCAGGGAAGTTTTTACATCAGTGAAAACAAGAACAGCCACCCGAGCTACTGACTCATTTCTATCTGTCAGTCAATGTGATCCTATTGCTGCTTTCTATATTTTGTTTAGTATACAGAATTTGCAAAGAACCAGCAGTTTGCATAGAACTTTACAAAGTAAAAGGAGACCGTATGTCTACAATACAATTCAACACAAGAGGATTAGGAGAGTCAAATTATGTAAAAACAAATTGTTACTATTACTAACTATGTAAGCCATATGAATTGTTATTAAAAACATTTGTCTCTTAATAAAGGTTTGCTTCAATTACATATTCAAATACTATAGAAGTCAAGTGAATTACAGTATTATTTGTAATGTTAAATATACTGTAAACAGCAATATGATTATAGCTTCAATTTTAAACAAAGTAAAAATGTAAGTTAAGAAATATGCACATACTATAAAAAAATGCAATTTCCTTAGCATCCTTATAAATAGCATATGTCAAGCCACATTATTTGATGCATTAACTGTGTTTTGCTGACTGTTTCTGTTCCCATGAACAAGGGTTGTAGTATGGATCGAAGCTGTGTGTTCTATGTCTATGCCCGAAAGCCTTATGGAAGGTGGACAGGGTTTGATTTTAACTTCTGAACAGTAAGAATGATGAACTGTGCAGCAGGCAACATGGTAAAATATCTACATGAAACCAAAGCTAAATCACAGGAAATTACTATAAAGGGACAGATTTGATTCAAGCAAATCTGTATCCTGAGACTCATACTCAAAGACAAATATCCTGCAAACAAACTACACACAGAGCAGTGAAGAAAATGACTGTGTTACTGATTGCCAAAACAAGTGTAAAAATACACTGGTGACTTGTTCTTGCATTATCAGGTTCAAGACCGATGTGGACCAGTGATATTGTTCAAATATCTAGCCAATTACCTTAGTAAAGGTAAAGTGCTAAGTTTCAGATAATAATATTTCCTGAAATAGTAAGAACAAAAGTCTATCTATGATTATGGGACCAAAAGAAAGTTTCCTCTCCTGATCATTTGAAATTATCCTTTATGTTGCAAAAAGGAAGGATAACTATAATTTAAAAACATATTAGCTATAATGTATCCTCAGACACAAGCTAGCTGTGCATACATAGCCTTTTTCCCTTGCCTCTTCTCAACCTTAGGGACCTGTATTCACAGATGCACACCAGCGTTAACACAGCTTTTTTAACATTTATTCGGTCTTCATTGAACAGTTTAGAAAACAGAATACCTAGAAAAGAACAGGTAACAAGGAAAATATTAAAGCATATTTAAACCCTAAAAAAAAACTTTATAAAATGCAGCCTACCAATCCATTGATGTTGTGGCCGTATTAGTTTCCTTATTTAAGGTTATTTTTCCTTCATTTACACCTTTTAATCCTGTGAATAACATAATTCCTGTCCTTGGGTGGCTACACTTACTCACTCCACTGTCAATATGTGGAGGGAGCCATGTTTGTCACTCCAGGACTGGACTGCAAATATATTTTCCACTAGAAAACTAGAGTTTCCGTCTATAAACTAGAGTTTATAGAAGCTAGCTTGGAAGGAAGATAAAATTGTGTGATATATCAGTTTACTCACTTCAGGACAGGAACATTTTCCCCTTTAATGACCAGGCCATTTTTTGCGATATGGCACTGCATCGCTTTAACTGACAATTGCGCGGCCATGCGACGCTGTACCCAAACAAATTGATGTCCTTTTTTTCCCACAACTGGATCTTTATTTTGGTGGTATGTGATCACCTCTGCAGTTTTTATTTTTTGCACTATAAGCAAAAAAAGACCGACAGTTTTAAATAAAACAATTTTCTTCATCAGTTTAGGCCAATATGTATTCTTCTACATATTTTTGTTAAAAAAATCACAATAAGAGAATATTGGTTGGTTTGCGCAAAAGGTAAAGCATCTACAAAATAGGGGATAGAGTGGCATTTTTATTATTTTTTTTTTCTACTAGTAATGGTGGTGATAAGCAATTTTTAGCAGGACTGTGACATTACGGTGGACAGATCGAACTTTTTTTGGGACCACTGACATTTATACAGTGACCAGTGCTACAAAAATGCACTGATTACTGTATAAATTACACTGGTAGGGAAGGGGTTCACACTAATGGTGATCAAGGGGTTAAATGTGTTCCCTGGGATGTGTTTCAAACTGTGGATGAAGTGTACTGACTGGAGGAGGAGAGAGATCACTGTCCCTGATCCCCAGGAACAGACGATCACTCTATACTCCCCTGTCAGAACGGGGATCTGTTTGTTTACATTGACAGATCCCCGTTCTGTCTCCCTGTGGAGTGATCGGGGGTGAGTGGTGGACATCGCAGCCACCAGCCATGAGCATTGTCCCCCCCACCATGTACTGCGCTCCTGCTATAGCTAATAAAAGAATCGATGTATACCTATGGTGATTTGAGGGAATGAGCAGACCTGCCACAGTATAATGTCAGCGGCTGGTGGGCAAGTGGTTAATTAACAAGAGGTTACAAGGACATTTGCAAGAATGAGAAGGAGGGCACAAGCATATGGGCACGACAACTTGGGCATGCAGTTGCCCCTCTATTTCATAGTTAATTTTTTTTTTTACATTTTTAGGGTAATATCACTTTAATTATGCTTAAATAGAAATAGGTGGGAAACGGGATTCAGGAGACTAGGATATGCATCACATGACCTCTGGGAAATTCCCAGAAGGTCACGTGATGCATTGGTACATTCTGGGGCTTATTATAAATAGGACCTCACTCTGAAGTAAATGCCAGTGGGTCTTTCACAGCTGAACGAGCTCCCCACCCCCCCTCGACTGCCGCAAGGCACGTTTTTGTGGTTTGTCATCCTTTTATGGAAAGGGGGGACTGGTATTTATGAGATTTGTGCTTGAGTCATTTTATGGCTGAGAAAAGTTATATTTTGCAAATTAATAAAGTTTAAGGAGTTTTATTAATAAAAAATATATTTATATGAAGTTGTTATTTATTGAAAAAATTTATTTAAAACCAATAAACGTGCCGTGGCCATAATTTGTGCTTTTCAATGGTGTCTGTGTTATTTATTTGGTAAAGTTATACTAGATTATAATCAAAGGGAGAAAGTTCAATCTGCATTCCCATAACAGGTCATTTCTGTATCCTACTGTATATCCTGTATAAATTACTTAGATAAGCAGTCTGCTCTCTACAAGTGCTTGTCTGTAATAATAGAGAATAGGGAAAAGGATAGGGTTAGGCCAAAATTATACAGAGGTCTGACTTTTTCTAGCAGTTGTTTCTCCAGTGATTACAGCAGTGCCGTGGAATATAGAAATTATTATCTAATTATGGCAAAGAAGATGTTGGGGCTGATTTACTAAAAGAGTAGAGAATGTTCACTTAATAAAGTGAAGTTTAACTTCAATCAATAAATAAGTTGAAACTCTGTTTACCTTAATCCAATTCCAATCTTGTACAAGAAAAGTCATTTTTTATTCCCCTGTACATATTTGGGTATTTAAAGTGAACATAACCTCCCTTTAGTAGTTAAATTAAGGGCTCACTTTTTCTTTTCTAAAATCTAGCTCCCCTATTTAGCAATATACCATTAATGTACCTCAATTGCAGAAAAAAATAATTGATTTGATTTTGAGAACAAAGCCTTACCTTAGCCCTTGCTGTAGTTCTTAAAAAAAACGTCATCACTTGCTGGCATGTAGATTTGGGACAGAGAAACCAGTAAGACACAGGAATCTTGTACGAGGAAAGGAGTTTACCAGCTGACCTGATTAGCAAACACCCTTCACCCATCAACTATGTTTGCACAGCATCCCCAGCATCTCTCCATGCATGCATTTGCCTAGTTTCCCCAGCGTGACGGGCTCAGGCCACATTCTAAACTCCCTCCTTGGGTCGCATGCAGCCCACGGGACACCCCTGATGTAGTGCAAGGGCTTGCCTGATTGGATACAGTGTAATTGGATAGATGATGTGTCCTCCTATTATATAGTTTTGGTATATCTAAAAGAGATTATACAGAGTGTACAATCATATTGCATAATGTATGGCCACATTTATACACCTAAAATGACCTAGTTGCACTTTTAGTGTCATTAATTGTTAATGGCACACCAAACACAGAAGCAAACACACAGTTTGCTTCATAAAAAAAATGGGTGAGCAAAACACGCAGTAAAAAACATGCTACTTGCACCACACCAAAAAGTCCCATGAGCTAATTTTTCATTGAAATCAACAGGTTGCCCTATGTGTGTCACTGCAAAAATGAGCCAAAAAACATGCGCTCCCACTACTACTACTAGGTGTGAATGGGTCCTGAAAGCAAAATCGGAGAATGAGAAACAATGAGGCTCCGTTGACATCTGCCTGTTTCCAAATGCAGAAAATGCCATGCATTTCAGAAACGTTGCAAATGTGCATCATGTTTGTGTTGTCATTACATGTTAAAGGCACCCCAAGTGCAGTAAATACACCAAGAACTGTGGTAACGCACATTGCTCCAAAAGAAGTTCTGGAGCTTCTCTGGGGCAATTGTCATGCATAGGGCTGCCCTATGCATGATGAGTGAAAATGCTCCAAAACACCCAAAAAACGCAGGCAGGAATGAAAGTTTTCACTACGTGGAGATGTGAACTAGGTCTGACAATTTAGTGTTTCCATCTACTCCCTCCTATGTACTTGTTTAAGGATGGCCATATACTATGCAATCTGGTTGTACAATCTCTGTACAATTACCTTCAGATTTACCAGAACTATGGAATAGGATGACCCACCTGACCAAACCATTCAATTTGTATCAAATCAAACAGGCCCTTGTACTACATAGCTAATGGCAGATCTAAAGGAGATTGTAAAATTAGATTGTATAGAAAGGAGAAGGTGGTATTGTGATGGGGGAGGTGTGGCCCAGAGTGGTGAACACACATTATCACGCCCTCTTATGTGATGCAACAAGGAAGTGAAGGCTTCTGGGAGATGACCTACAGGAAATGAATGCTGAGAGGCGATCTACAGGAAGTGATGGAATCTGAAAATCATTTTAAAAATTTAAATAAACTGACAAGATTTTAAACCTCCTGTGGAAAAGGTAAGTGAGAGAAAAGCACTAGGGATGACTGGGCTAGCAGTGGCATTGGAAAACATAGGGTGAACATTTCATAACCTATGTGAACTTACTCAACCATTTGGTGAATTAACCCCATCAAACTAAACAAACTAAACAGATTGCTGCTCTCAGAGTGGTGTGTTTGATCAGTGTAAACTGATGACAATATTATCATAAATAAAGCAATATGCTTTGTGCCTGTTATGTCATCTTACTTAGCACAGGGAAGGAAAATGCACAAGTATAAGGTTTTACCTGCAAAGTTGCTAAATGTCTTTGGATACATATACGTAAAGAGATAAAATGCTTCAAAAGTGCCATTATCCTTTAAAAACAAATCAACATTATCCATACTTCAGGTCATATAAATGCAGTTACAGCATATCCTGTAAACTCCTTGGGAGGTACATGTTCTAATCAAAAGTTGATTGTCTTCCTCTTAATGTGAGTGCTAATTCAATTTAAACGTGTTACTATAAAGAAGGTATTTAAGGTCTAAATATACAAATTATGCTCTAGACGCATTGCTAAATAAACCTGTGGAAAGTGCTTTAGAATGTTCTAAAATGCACTTAAAACCTAAACAAATATTATGTACCCTTTTTTTTAATTCATAAAGCTCAATTCTGTTTTTTTTTTTTTTTCTTTTAATAGTTCATCTGCAGGTGTTTTAAATAAAAGCATCTCTGTGTGCAAAACTCACATCCTCTCTGGAGTGCTCCCCTACAGCAATTTCTTTGTGCCTCTATATGTCCTCAGACTCCAGGGCTGAACAATACCAAGGGTCATTCAATCCATATACTTATGGTATTTTGTAAATACAGGGAGTCATGGACCTGCTCCCTAAGGAGGTCTCACAGCTGTGCACTGGATTTACATAAAATGATGCAGAGAACATCACATCAGCCCTACCTACTCCTTACATCTTTGAGGAATGACCTTCTCTGGATAAGATCTAAAAAGGAAGAGGACCCTGGCTGCACATTTAGGCCCCTTTCACACTTATACGACTTGTCCCACGATTTTGTACTGCAAAATCGTATGACAAGTCATTCTCCATGATTTTCAATGACTACCATTCATATTGGCACGACTTTAAGTCGTGCCGACTTGAAAGTAGTCCCTGCACTACTTTGGTCCAACTTCTATGCGAGTTGTACTCCATAGACCTCAATGTTAAACCCTGAAGTAGCATGCAAGTCGTGCCTGAATAATATAGACATGACTTCAGCACGACTTTGTAAGCACAAGTCTGGCCTCGCTGATCGGGAAAGGAAAACTTTTTTCCTTTCCCGATGAGCGACAGGCAGTGCTGTATGAATCCAGAGGGGGAACTCCACGCCAAGTTTTAAATGAAAAAACCGGCGTGGGTTCCCCCCCAGGGGCATACCAGGCCCTTAGGTCTGGTATGGATCTAAGGGGAACCCCCTACGCCGAAAAATCGGCGTGGGGTCCCCCCCAAAATCCATACCAGACCCTCATCCGAGCACGCAGCCCGGCCGGTCAGGAATGGGGGTGGGGACGAGCTAGCGGCCCCCCCCCCTCCTGGACCGTAAAGGGGGCTCCCAGATTCCGATAAGCCCCCCGCCCGCAGACCCCGACAACCAACGGCCAGGGTTGTCGGGAAGAGGCCCTTGTCCTCATCAACATGGGGACAAGGTGCTTTGGGGTGGGGGGGGCCCGCAGGGTGCCCCCCATGCCCTAAAGCACCCACCCCCCATGTTGAGGGCATGCGGCCTGGTACGGTCCAGGAGGGGGGGGCCGCTAGCTCGTCCCCACCCCCATTCCTGACCGGCCGGGCTGCGTGCTCGGATGAGGGTCTGGTATGGATTTTGGGGGGGACCCCACGCCGATTTTTCGGCGTAGGGGGTTCCCCTTAGATCCATACCAGACCTAAGGGCCTGGTATGCCCCTGGGGGGGAACCCACGCTGGTTTTTTCATTTAAAACTTGGCGTGGAGTTTCCCCTTATGATTCATACCAACTACTGTATGTTTTAATTTGTTAATGCCAAAAACGTGGCAAAGTAGTACTGCTCCCAAATCGCGGTAAAATCGTGGCAAATCGCGGTAAAATAGCGGCAAAATCGCGGCCGCAAAATCGCGGTAAAATCGTGCGACTTTGAAGTCGTATAAGTGTGAAAGGGGCCTTACTCTACATCTAGACTAGTTTATAAACATTAGGGAAAAGTATGTTTAAAAAAAATAAACAAATACTGTTAGGGGAAGGGGGCTCCAGGAGACCTGGGGATATCTCACAATTTCTAGAAAATACATGCATAACATGCAAGAATGTGAAACGGGCAATAAAATGGAGAATGTGTTATAACCAAAAAAAACTTTAAACCTGGTCATTATAGCAAACACCTGTATGTAAAAGAAATATATTTAGCTCGGTTCAGCAGCTTCTTATAAAATACTTTTTCTTTTAGGAATTGCTTGGTTGCCTTGTCACTGCAGCACACTTGAATTATAAATCTTGAAGGTGTACATTCCATCTTCACTACGGGAGATGTCAGCCATGTTATTAAAACTGTGTTTTAAACACAGCACTTAATTGTACCTATAGTGACACATAGTCATGATTGTGGGCCTTTCTAACAATGTTTGCACACTCAGTAAATGTTAGTGCTGGAACTCTACTGATCTCTCCGTAGAAGGGTGGTAGTAATAGATATCTATGAATTAAACAACGTTTAACTGAAAAATTCTAACCTTTTGGCTCTTACATGCACCTGCATGTTATAAACAAGTGCAAGTCCACCATATTATGATGTGCCAAATACTCCAATAATATTTTTTTTTCCACTTTCTTTTTTTCTTTTTTTTAAGCATAGTGTTTATTGCAAACCTAATATAACATCATGACAAATATCATTTTTGTTGCCTAAACAGAACTTAAAGTGATTGTAAAGTCTCATTTTTTTTAATTATAAATAACAAACACGTTATACTTACCTACTCTATGTAGTGGTTTTGCATAGAGCAGCCCGGATCCTCCTCTTCTTGGGTCCCTCTTCGGTGCTCCTGGCCCCTCCCTCCTTTTTAGTGCTCCCACAGCAAGCTGCTTGATATGGGGGCATCCAAGCTGCAGCTCAGACATGGAGCTGTGGTCTGGCTCCACCCCCTTTCTTTCCTCATTGGCTGACTGATTTTGTTTGACAGCAGCGGTAGCCAATGGCACCATGCTGCTGTCTCAGCCAATGAGGAGGGGAGTCCAGGGCAGCCAAGACACTCCTGCAACATCTCTGGATCTAAAGGGACCTCTGGTAAGTAATAGGTGGGCTGAGTGGGGGCTCCTGCACACAGAAGGCTTTTTTTCTTAATGCATAGAATGCATTCGGGGAAAAAAAAAAACTTCTGCCTTTAAAATCACTTTAAATCTGATCTCCGGGTTTACTGTCACTTTAAATAGTTTGAGCAAAGGTGGTTCAAATTAACTATTTCCTACACTAACACGTGCACCCACTGGGCATGCTGTATAAACTGTATGCAGCCTCAGCTACATACAGTATACAGCACTGTGTTCTGGCTGTTGGATGTGAACATCTCGTTCAGAAACTGGAACAATATTGAGTTGGGTTGAGTTGACGCTGAGCTATTCATAGGCAGTTTTATATTCTCTGAATGAATATAAAGCTCCTCTGACTGGTTGAGGCAGAGGATCTTCACCTCAGCCAATCAGAAGAAGTATTGTATTCAATCAGCGGATCATTTTCCCAAACAAACTAGTTCTAGTGAAAGTAAAGCTGGAGATTAGCTTTAACACTGTAATATTTAGAGATGATTGTGTAAAGAAAGAGAAATGCGCAACGAAAAATAAATATAAATTATCACTTGTTATTGAAAATGTGTTAATCAACAATGTAACAATTGAAACTGTGATTAAACACTTAGTGACTATTGCCGAAAAAGGAAGAACAACCCTATGTGGTATAGTCCATAGACTGCTGTAAGTATTGTATCCAAAAACAAAACTTCATGGGGCTTTAAAAAATGTTTAAACAATTATGTTCTGTTCCTCAATAATCAAAGCAAAGCAAATCTGCTTATCAGATCAGGTGAATCTCAAATTATAGAGATCATACAAGCACACACAGGAGGGGTAGATTCAGCAACAGATGAAACGATCAACGATGACACAGACCTTCCTCTTACTCCTGCTCAGCACTGCTGCGGTATTATTCTCCTGGATCCTCCAAGGAATACACTCCATGCAAGGATGTATAATATGGAATAGAAGAGAGAGGCTTCATGGTGCAGCACTTTAAGAAGATCAGCACTGATATCCAACACGAGTGGTATGCAAACAATTCAAAACAGCCACAGCTCAAGTCAGCCAGCTGATGCGCAATGAAGTCAAGATCCCTGTAGAAGGCATCGACTGAAAAAGGAGACTGGTCAGTGACCAGTGACTTGAGCCGCGGCTGTTTTGAATTGTTTGCAACCGCTCGTGTTGGATGTCAGTGCTGATGGAAAAACCTTTTTTTGAATAAAATCTTCTTACAGCAGTCTATGGACTATATCACTTAGGATTGTTCTTCCTTTTTCAGAAATTGCCACTAAGTGTTTAATAACAGTTATACTATATATACAGTGTAGCATGACCGCGCATTTGTCATTCAAAGTGCAACATTGCTGACAGCTGAAAAATGACCTGGGCAAGAAGGGGGTGTAAGTACCCTGTAAGGAAAATGGTTAAAGATTTACTTCTGTCAAAATGGTAAATGATGCCTTAAAATACATACATTGCACTTCATTGGGCCACTACAAATTCCAGTGGTGAAAACTATCTGTTGCTACTGAATCTACTGACATATTTGACTGTGTTTATTGAGAATTCCAGGATCTGTCCACTGTAATATTCTTTGGAAGGTCAGAATCTGTTATCACACTAGCAGCTTTGGCTCTCCCCCTTGACTGTTCTTGTAGCCCCTTCTCTATCAGATTCATCTAAGTTTTAAAAAATCATGGGATCCAACTGCAATCAAGGGAATATTTCAATATACCATTACAGCTTAAACCTGCCATACAATACATGAATTGAAATTCGGACAGTTCATCTGAATTTTGATCCATGTATGGACAGGCTGGTTGTACAGATGTTTATCCACCAATGTCTCGGCCATCCAAGATTCTCCCTCCTGATTGGCTAAGACACAGCAGTGGCACCATTGGCTATTACTGCTGTCAATCACAGCCAGTCAGCCAATCAGGAGTGAGATGGGGCAGGGCCAGACCACAGCTCTGTGTTTGAAGGGAGCTGTGACTTGGCTTGGGTGCCCCCATAGCAAGCTGCTTACTGTGGGGGCACTTGACAGGTGGGAGGGGTCAGGAGCACCGAAGAGAGACCCGAGAAGAGGAGGATCTGGGCTGCTCTGTACAAATCCACTGCAACAGAGCAGGTAAGTATGACATGTTTGTTATTTTTATTGAAAAAAAACGAGACTTTACAATCACTTTAAATAATACAATTTGTCAAGCTTCAAGCCCGTATATGTAGCTGTTCTAAAATGTGTTTTCTAAAACAGTTCCTATTCTGAATGCTTCTATAAGGATTTCTTGACAGGGAAAGTACAAAACTGGGACATCATTTTCAAGTGCTCTCCTGCTCGCAATCTATACTTGTTGTTAGTTCCTTATATGTACTGTTTACCTATGTACTATGAATTTTCTCTGCTTTCTGACCAATAAAATATTTGGACATTTAGCTGCCCTTTATTCACATGAATGTTGATGCCCTCTTATACACTTGGTTCATATAACTGGCTAGCAAGCAAGAACTAGAATGTTCAGTTGGAAGCTTCTTATGCAAGCTATTTAACCAAGGAGATAATAAAACAATGAAAAGGAGATATTTACATTTTCTGAACCATTAAAGATCTTCTGGCACCTTTAAACATGCTCCGCACCCCTTAACCTCTAGTCACAAATGTCCACTGGTAGACAGAGAAGAGAAACAAAATAAAAAAGGTAGTTATTTGTAAATCTTTATTCTTCGTGCTACCCCTGAGAACCCTTAGTGCCCTAAGCACTGGCCTATTAAAGTCATTATGGTAAAAAAAAAAAAAAAACTGTTCTCATCTACTCCCCTCCTTTTAAGGATATCTGAAATCATAAATTGATTCCCCACTATATAACCCCCTCTCTCCCTTTAACTAAACTCAATCTACAACAGCAGACCAGAAACAGGCAGAATGCTTTTGAAGTCCACATGAAACTTTCAAATTGTAAACTACAGTGCATGCATGGGTGTCTGCAGATAAACAAACTACTGCCAGTATGCTTATTAAATTGCTGAGCAGATAGATAGGCAGCCCATTCATTCCTAAGACCCCTTTCACACCGGGGCGGTTTGCAGGCGGTATTGCGCTAAAAATACCGCCTGCAAACTGCCCATAAACAGCCTCCGCTGTTTGTTCAGTGTGAAAGCCTGAGGGCTTTCACACTGAAGCGGTGCGCTGGCAGGACGGTGAAAAAAGTCCTGCAAACCGCTTCTTTGGAGCGGTGAAGGAGCGGTGTATTCACCGCTCCTAAACCGCTCTTGCCCATTGAAATCAATGGGACAGCGCGGCTATACCGCGGCAATACCACGGCTATAGTCGTGCTGTACGAGTGATGTTAACCCTTTTTCGGCTGCCAACGGGGGTTAAAACCGCACCGCTAGCGGCCGAATACAGCTGCAAGAACGACGGTACAGCAGCGCTAAAAATAACGCTGTTGTACCGCCGACGCCCCCACCGCCCCAGTGTGAAAGGGGCCTAATAGTGATTTCTGTGCATTCCAAGTAGTTCACAGTCCTCTGGCTCTATAAAACTTAAAAATATGACTGGCAACTAGTAAGCTGCAGAAGCCTGGCCAGGAGTATGCCTGAATTAGAGATGTCATTGCATTTTAGACAAATATTAAGAAGGTGACAGAAGGTCACATGAGGAATTATGTTTAACACTCAGTCAACCTTTGAGTTATTTTATAGATTTTATTATAGATTTTAGCTCCTGCTTTTTACTATTTGAATCAGATACTAGATCATGACACTGTTGTTTTTAAATAAAACTATATAGCTGACAATGGTTACCTGGGTACTTGTGATTGGATTTGACTCTATAGGAAAAAGAACCAACAGAACTTGCCAAACCACTTTACAGGTGGTAAAAAAAGAACTATTTGCAAAAAGTAGTAAATAAATAGTAAGACTAATGCCCCGTACACACGGTCGGACTTTGTTCGGACATTCCGACAACAAAATCCTAGGATTTTTTCCGACGGATGTTGGCTCAAACTTGTCTTGCATACACACGGTCACACAAAGTTGTCGTAAAATCCGATCGTTCTAAACGCGGTGACGTAAAACACGTACGTCGGGACTATAAACGGGGCAGTGGCCAATAGCTTTCATCTCTTTATTTATTCTGAGCATGCGTGGCACTTTGTCCGTCGGATTTGTGTACACACGATCGGAATTTCCGACAACGGATTTTGTTGTCGGAAAATTTTATCTCCTGCTCTCCAACTTTGTGTGTCGGAAAATCCGATGGAAAATGTCCGATGGAGCCCACACATGGTCGGAATTTCCGACAACACTCTCCGATCGGACATTTTCCATCGGAAAATCCGACCGTGTGTACGGGGCATAAGGCTTAATACACGCTTTTTTTATTTTTTTTTTTTGTTCGGCCTGCGGGATGAACAAAAAAAAATCTAACGGTGCTCTCTGTCTATGCTAAACAAAATTGTTTGACAAATCTCACACTGGGGCTATTGTAATATGACTGCCAGTGCCGCTGCCTGTCAAAATACCTGAGCAGTGCTTGCATCTGATTTGACGCATGTGCTTTTTGGCTGACAATTTTCACCTTGGCTTATTTGATATTTTAGGTAAACTGTGATGGGCAGGAGAGTGCCAAGAGGGCCACCCATGTAGAAAATTTCCTGTTGAACCAACTGAAGATCTTTCTGTGTATGGCCAGGCATACAATGTGCATGTTATATTGTGCAACATGAAGTGTACAGGATAGCAACATACATTTTCAAAGGAATGATCCTCCTGCTAATGCTGAACATATACAGATTATATAGAAAAGAAAGAAACATCAACATCATGTTTCTTAAAAAGCAAATGTGTAACAAAGCAGAGCATGTTCAAGCTTTGGCCAGTCAGAAACATTATGATCCTATCCTATACTCTTCATGTTATACAACAAATTATCCATATCTATTGTGTTCAAACTCAAATAAGTCTCACTATTTCTTTACTAATGATTGGCATATTAGATAAAAAAATTACCTATGGTTAACTGAAGCAAAGTAGTATTAAACTACTCAAGTCTTTACAGTTCTCAACAAAGTATATAAGACTTCTTCTGTTGGCATTTTTGCTTTCCAATAGAAGATACAGCAAGTACAATTCCATTGGATGCAGTACAGTTAATGCTAGGTCCAGCCATTAAAGATCCAGCTGTGTTTCATTAAACCATCTAATTCACATGCTCCAAAGGATAAGTATCAATCCATATGTTCGTAATGAAATAATCACATCAAACCTAGGACTGCAGAGACTGGAATTAAATGATGCAGATATTATTACCCGTGCCATAAACTAAATGGTCACAGAGTACAAAATCACTCCAAGCAAATGGATACATTCTAAAACATACAGATAGGGGCATATGATTAGTTACCATAATATTAATTGGTGCAGGTTAACATACACATTGTCAAACCTTGGGGTTAATTTACTAATACTGGAGAGCGCAAAATCTGGTGCAGCTCTGCAGAGAAAACCAACCAGCTTCCATTTTTTTTTGTCAAAGTTTAATTAATCATGCTAAAGTTCGAAGCTGATTGGCTAACATGCACAGCTGCATCAGATTTTATGTTCTCCAATTTTAGTAAATCAATTCCTTTATCTAATAAAATAATATTACAAGTGCACAGTTTGATCACTGCAACAAATTGACTAACAATTACAACTATAATGCCCTATATACATGGTCGGATTTTCCGACGGTAAAAGTGCGATCGGATTTTGTTGTTGGAAATTCCAATCGTGTGTGTGCTCCATCTGACTTTTTCCGTTGGAATTTCTGACACACAAAGTTTGAGAGCAGGCTATAAAATTTTCCGACAACAAAATGCGATCGGTTAAATTCCGATCGTGTGTACATAAATCCGACGCACAAAGTGCCACACATGCTCAGAATAAAATAATAGATTGGATTTTCCGACAACTTTGTGCGATCGCATGTATGCAAAACAAGTTTGAGCCAACATCTGTCGGAAAAAATCCATGGATTTTGTTGTCGGAATGTCTGATCAATGTCCGATCGTGTGTACAGGGCATAATAAAAAAAGTATACTGTTTAAAAGATCTATACATATCTCGGTGACATGTACAATTGTAAGAACTGCTAAATGACATTTGAGATCCCCAGCCCCTGATTTTGCATGTAGCAAAGTGGCCTGGAGTATCCAGGTGATGCCATTGACCACATAGAGTTATGATTGTATGTGGTCAATGATGTCAGTTAGCATCTCCAGCTGCTATTTGCAACTGAATTGCAATGTGAGTGGGACACTGTGTCACTGGTCATAGTGTTCATGTTGGCTGGTAATCGGGCAATGCTCATCATGGTTGACAATGGATCTACCTCATTGAATGACATGATTAATGTTGGATTTATATTATGGGACTTTTTTTATTAAATACCTTTTCTTCAGTGTCTGGGGTTTATTTACTTTGTAATTTTTTTGTGAATGAGTTACAAGTTGTTCTATGTATTATGTACCCCTTAGTCATTAATGTGAGAGGGGCCAGATTTCTGGGGGCTCTTTATCCTAAATGGGGCTCCTGGATTCTGATAAGTGCATCTGCAGACCTCTCACATCCACTGGCCAGGAATTTGGGGATGAGGCTCTTGTTAATAGCATCATGGGGATAAAATGCTAGGGGGACCCCCTGACAGGGTACCCTCAATGTTGAGACCACGTGAAAAAACAACTCGGGTCCCCTAAAAGTCTATACTAGACCTATATCCCTGATAGGGGTCTGGTATGGATTAATATTGTTGGCCCCTCACATAAAAATATGATATCCCCCCAAAAAAATACCAGATGCTTATCCAGGCATGCAAACTGTCTGGTCAATAATAGACGATGCAGCAAGCATGCACCATCCCTCCTGTACCATACCAGGTCACATGTTCTCAACATTTGAAGGGCCCCTTTCACAAGCCACCCTGTTTCTTTGAAAGCTGTATCCCATGTGAATCATTATAAGGGAAATAGTATACCTCCTTACTCATTCACAGAGAAAAAAAATGACAAACATACGAATATAATAGTAAACATTTAAAAAAAAATGAAAAAATGCATCCCATGATGTAAATTCAATGTCAAACATGTTGTCAAGTGGTATATATCTACTGTCAATCATGATGAATGACACCTGTTGACCTGCTGACACAAACATGATGACCTGCACCAATGATCCTCCTCCTCTGGACTTTAACCACAATGACAGTTCTCAACTGGCAGCTGAAGGTCAACAAACCTACTAGGGATACAGGCTTACTTCATTGACCAAATATGGTGCTGACCATATTTGGTCAATGACTTCACCTATGATGCCTGTTAGCTTTTTTACAATTTGAAACAAGATGGCAAGTGGGCAGCCAGAAGCAGTTATTTACTGGCAATAAAAATACAGCCACAAAAGAATGACTTCTGCCTGTAGCAGCCTGAGGTTCGAGCAGGAAAACTATCCAAATGTGGCCATTTAGTTCACACGTTCAAGAAACTGTAAGCAGCTTAGATGTGGGTCAAACTTATGGTCAACCCAAGTCCAAAACTCATGCCTAATTATTACAATAGATTCACATTGTGCTACTTAGAATTTTTTAAGAAGATGATATAGCTGCATTTACACATGTTCTAAAAAGTTTTACATGTTTATATATAGTGTATATAATTATACACATTTGCAATCCTCATTATTTTTAATTTATCAGTCTATGTAACATTTCTGTTTGTTTTTTTAATATACTGTATATATACTTATATCAATATATATATATAGCTATCTATATATTGCTGCTGCATTTCTCATTGCATTGCAAACCTACAACAATGGCTGAACAATGATTGAATAATTTATCTATCACAGTTCTGTACTTATAGTATTCTATGGATTTTATTATGATAGGAAAAAAAGATGGAATTTTCTACTGAGATGACATGTGCTCAGTTGTTCTCTGCTTATCAAAGAAAACTGTAGAGAGTATGTTATCAACACAAGTGAGTGGTCCTGGGACAAGTACTCATTTTGTCTTATTGTATAGTTGGTTTACTTGCCTTTTCAGTCTCGGTATGCAAGTGTCACTATTGGTTTATCTTTTACATTGGGACAAGATGAGGGTAGGCAAGGAACTTCCGAAGCCAAAGTATATTTCCAGTGAAGTATCTCACTCAGTATCTTGAGATGTTGAAGGTGATGATAAGTGACGAAATGGGGTAAGAGTGGAGAAACCACATCAGAGGGACATGGAGGAGTATGAATACAACCGAAGAATATAACTCAATATAGGGATAGAGGTGTGTTGTGAGGCCATTGGGAAGTTCACTATCATGGATATTATTCCATAGGGCACTTGCCCTGAATCATTTGCCCCTATTGGGGGTTGTAGTGTGATATAACATGTCCCCTGTATGGTTTTTACTAATCTCCTTTGGCATTTATCTTTTTCCCCTTAGTGGTGCAGTCTTGCAGTGTGTCCCTGTGGAGTCCGCGGCTGGCTGCCCTGTTTTTCTAATATCCGGAGCTGCGAGGCACGTCAAAGTCCCTTACTCTCCCCTATCATCCGCTTTGGCGGGTGCGGTGGATCTGGGCAGGTTTTTCCTCTGTGCATCGGCATCATGCCTCTACACCACGCATGTGACGTCTGTCTGGCCAATCCGGCATTGGCATTGTGTTTTCCATCCGGGCAAACACGTGGATGGCGGCGTCTCCAGCTGCTGTGGGTGGCAGTTGCTGCTGCACTGGATGGGGCCTCCATTCGCTTGAATGTTTGCACCATGTGACACTGGGTGGAGTTTTTCTTGGGGGGTGGCTGGGTGCATGTAAGGTCCTCTTTTCATGCTAGCCTGTCTCTTGGCAGCAGATCTATCACTAGGCATACACGATTGGCCATCACCTACTAGTGAGGGTTTTTTTTCCTCAGATCCTTCATATTCTCGCTCATGTTTTTACTGCCATCCATCTTCTTTGTTCACCTCAGTCATGATACATTTTCTCCTTGTTCATTTTTCTCTTTCTTTTTCGTTTTCTTTTTCTTTTCTCTTTCACTTTCCTTTTCCTTTTTTTGTCTTTTTCTTTTTCTTCCTGTTCTTTTCCTTCCTTTCCTTCTTTTCCTTCTTTTCTTTTCCTTCCGTTCCTTCTTTTCCACACTGGTACTTATGTTCATATTTGCGATTTTGGGTTCTAGTAACTTTTTAGTTACACTTTACACATATTTTATATTACTTCAATTAATTATGGAACCATTATCACTATTTATCACCAGTGTGGACACATTTACTATATGGGGACTTCTCTGTGTGCCTGGCCTTCCCTCTATGAGCTCCTCCCTCAGCTCCTGGACTTGACTCATTTGGTGGCCTGTGGCTACGGACCTCATGGAGTTCAAACTCTATTGGCATTTGAATATCCATTGGGGATGAGTGGCCTTTCACCTCCCCTATATGCATACCCTCCCTATAACAATGCACATTGAATCTTTACTCATTTGATCCTTATTCTTTTTTAGACTTTGGTGCAAAACTGCCCCTGAACAGTGTTTTGATACACAAAACCCATTGGGTTTACAACATGCACCAAACAACTATTTCCTCTACTAGGTTTATATACCAGTAGGTTTTATTTAGAAGCTCTGTGATTATGTGCATTTTAAAATGGGTGTATCACCTATCGAGGACTTTCTGCCCTGTATCACCTGGGGGCTTGTTACTCTGTTCACAATGTATCAGTCATGGTGTACATATGATGTGACTGCTAATCCATACTTGGATATTTATCATGTTACTATGTTATTGTTTACCAATAAAATGATTTTATATATTGGTGACTGATCCTTTGGCCTCACTTGCCCACCTCATTCAAAGTCCCAAAACGCACTCTTTTTCACAAAGAATATATAACAAAGGGTTTTTATGTTACTTTTTTGTAAATAAAAACAATTAGAGGAGGTAAAGGATATGTATGTGTATGGTTGTGGGTTAAAAGAGGTCTGCTTTAATCTTTAAGTAACATGTCGTTAAGTGCCAAGAGTTGCTGCATATGTGGCTAACTGTGCCTAAAACACTGCATATGGAAGAAGCTTATGTTGCTCTTAACAGAACAGACTTTTGTAGGATATAAAACATTCAAAAGAAAAATGCAGACATGAGTGCTAGTTAAAATACTGCCTAAAACATTGCATACATAAAAAGCTTTTGTTGCTGTTAAAAGAGCAAAGCATTTGTAGGATATAAAATGTTCAAAAGAAAAAAGCAGAGTTGGGTGATAATGTTTCTTGTTGTCTGATTAGGTAGTTTGCCTGTCTTGTTCTATACCTGTATAACTGTAGCTTAACAAAAATAGGTTCTTTAAGGCTTCATTAAAAGTAAAGTGAAAATAAACATACTTTTTTCATCTTCCTGACTAATGCAGAAATGCTAAAGAAAGCCTGAGGCATTTATTTTCAAGATTTCCACTTCTAATTACACTAGGGTTAGAATTTGTTTTGCACAGAGTACAAAATGTGGCTGTGAGCTGATCTGCATGTGCCCCGATTTGAATTCAGAGCTGATTTACACCTTAAAAGGTAAATATTTCAAGTGCATCAGGTGGCTTGTCCAATGTGAATCAACACTGCCGCATACAAAAAAAGATCACTTTTTGTGATGTACTGTATGTCTCTATAGCAATCAGGATCAGTCACCAAAAGCTTACAGCAAGTATCAAATCAAACATACAGATAAATATGTTGCAACTATATTTCTAAATTCACTATAGGACAAATAATAGGTAGGGTTACTTTTAGGTAATGCTATCTAGAAGATTAATGCAAATAACCATATCTAAAAGACCTTCAGGTAAAGTCCTACACAACAGGGTTTCAAGTGAATTCTCAACTCACTGAGGTGTCTATTTACTATTCTGCAAACCCGTCTGCCTCACATCATGGCTGTATACCAAGTAAAAAGTTTTCAGGGAAGAAAAGGGAAGAGAATGTGTACAGTACAGCTGCACAGTGAGGATAAAAGAGTTGTGCCAGTGAACTTGCAATATATTACAAGATGTCGGCGATCACAGTCCTAGCAATTAAAAAAAAAAAAAAAAAAAAGCAAGAGAAATAAATATATTTAAATATATACAAGGCCATTCTTAAAAATTGTTCTCCTTTTACACAGTATACATACACACACACATATATATATATATATATATATATATATATATATATATATATATATATATATATATATATATATATATATAAGGTATATTGTAACTTAGGGGTTGGTTGGGTCAATGGTGTCCTTAGTGAAGTACATGCCAGTTTGAACTGTGTTTTAAAGGCCTGGTAGCCCACTTTTATTATGGACGTAAAGTCCACAAACTTGCCCAAGCAGGGTTTTTGTTGCACACAACATATACAGGTAACAAAATACCAAGCCACCTGGCTCTCTCTTCACCTGTACCTCTGCTCTTAGTAATACATCCCCGTAGACAAGCAGCTTTTCAATGCATATAGCTTCAAACCCTTCAATGCACACAGCTCCTCTTTAATGCACACAACTATCTGTCTCCTAAGTTGAAGCCCTGTCTTCAAAATGTGAGCACATCTCCCTCCTGGCTGGAGCCCTGAACTATTGTCAGTCCTTCTTTCTAAAGGCAGTGTGCTCCTGCACACGCACCCTGCTGGTCTTTAACAAAACACTGGACACTGGATTGGAGATTTCTTCTTAAACAAGGCACTTCAAAATCTTCAAACTACAAAGCCCAATCTGGGAATACCAAAATCCAGATAAAGCTGTAAAAAATTTTCTCTGCTCAATAATACTCCAGAGTCCTGCATACGTGCAAACCCTGTGTCCTTTTTCCCACTGTTTTCCCAGTGGCAAAGCCTGGCACTGCCAAAATATCTATCTATCTATCTATCTATCTATCTATCTATCTATCTATCTATCTATCTATCTATCTATCTATCTATCACAGTAAATTCAGCCAGACTGGCTTCATAAAAGAAAATGCACCTTTTGGAGGGGCCCGATCAGAGCCCAGACATTAACCACATAGAGATGCTGCGGAATGACCTCAAGAGAGCTGTTCACACCAGACATCCTACAAATTTGTCTGAGCTGAAGTAGTTTTGTAAAGAGAAATGGTCAAAAATTCCTCTTGAACGTTGGGCAGGTTTGATCCAGAGCTATCAAAAGCACTTGCTTGAAGTCATTGCTGACAAAGGAGGTTTGACCAGCTATTAACTCTAAGGGTTCACTTATTTTCCTCCAGCAATGTGAATGTTTAATGGGGGTGGTTAATAAGGACACAAGAAATTAGAATTGTGGGGGGCATTGTCTGCCAGTGCTGGAGATGGCCACCTAGACACAGACCTTGCCAGCCAGGGGAGAGAACCGGAGCGACACAGGCCCAAACCCACGGACAATTCACGGCCATCCTGACTCCTGTCCACCCGGTCATCTCAGCCAACCATGTCCCAAAAGAGGATGAACAACTATCGCCCAAAAAACTGACGGCCTTCTTCCTCAAACCAGCACCTAAGGACAGTCACAGCCAAAATGGCGCCGGCTCGGCTGCAGTACAGGATGCATATATGGATCTCTCTGACGAGATCCAGCAGGACCATGACACCATGACTCCCAAAAGCTACCTTCATCCACTAAACATAGATCAGAGGGAAACCCCCACACAGGCAGCCCAGCAAAAGCCTGCATGCTGAGGGATCCGCTGCCGCTGCCAGAACAAATTGAGGCCCAGGCTTTCAACCCCCTCCAATCTAACCAGGCCTTACACACATCCATTACCTCATTCCCCACTACAGGGCAGCCGGTGATCGATACCACTCCAAAAGACATGCTGCTGTCACTCCAAACTTCATTAATGACTGATCTTTCATCATTATTCACCAAGATATCCACTGACATACATGTCCTTGATGACAGAGTGTCACACATTGAAAATAACATCAAATCACGTACCACAACTGTCAATGATCTAATCAACACATACGATGAAGTGAGAGAGGAACAAACCTGGATAAGGGCCAAACTGGCTGATTTAGAAGAAGGAATAATATAAAATTGAGAGGTATTCCTGAACCTTACCAACTGACCTTATCAAATATGCCAAAGAGCTCATGCACACAATTCTTCCTGATGCCTTACCTAGAGATCTGATGATAGATCGAATCCACAGGATTGCTAAACCATCTCATCTGGCAGCCTCCATCCCCAGAAATGTATTAATGAGAGTGTACTTCTTCCACATAAAAGAAAAACTCCCCACGACAGCCAGAACCAGCTCACCGTTTCCTACTCCACATGATGGAATACTACTTTTCTCAGATCTTTCAAAATATACCCTGAAAATGCGGAGACAACTCAACCCTGTCACCAAAGGCCTCCACAACCACAAAATTCAATTCAAATGGCGCTACCCAGCAACATTGCTCATAACAAGAAATGGCACGACACATGTGATCAATACCCTCAAAAGCATTAAGCAACTACTTCACAAATGGGGAATTATTCCTGAGCCCCCTCAGGAACCCAATCCACCACTAGAACAACGTGGGCCTCACCCATCACGCCGCACCCAAGGGAGAAACTACACTTGACCAAAATCAAAGTAATGATTTCTAATGGGCCTATATCGCTTCAAAGTTGAACCTCTCCCCAGCTATCGGCTTTCAGATATATAAATCCAACACTTGACTGGTGGGTTCTCTACGCCACCTATCATTCTAACCAGTGGTATACCTACCCAAATCCAGTGTTCTACAAGTTCCAATTTTCTCCTTTTTGTTATCTCTTTCTATTATTAACCTCGTTATTTCACAGCTCCAGCTCTAAATTCCATGTGGATCCTCACGTATCATCCAGGAACATCAGAGACTACAACTAGCAACACCTGACTTCTAGACCACAGACCTCATCCTCTCACAACTAACTGTAAGTGTTTGTGACTTTAAGGGTCATCCCTACCCACCAACAATGCCACTTACAGCAATGTCCCTCAATGCCAACGGGCTTAACCACCCGGCAAAAAGACACTCTGGAAAACAGCCCAAGACCTGAAATGCCACATTCTATGTGTACAAGAGGCACATTTTACATCTTCGGCTGCCCCTGCTTGTTCAAACAAACACTTCCCTCATATTTACACAGCCTCTTTCACTTAAAAAAAAAAGAGTAGTACTAATAGTGGTGAAAATTACGGTCACTTTTCAACTTAAGCAACTAACTTTAGACCCAAATGGTTGATACATTATCCTAGTCTTCACCATCAACAAAATTTATTACACACTTGTAAACATCTACGCCCCCAAAGTCCACCAAATGCGGTTCTTCTGCAAGCTTATGCGAATTGTCAAACTTACACAAGGACACTTAACCATATGTGGAGACTTTAACCTGGTTCCAGAAGTCCAACTAGATTCCACCTCTGCAGCAAAGCGATGGGAGTCCCCCCTGAAAAATTTCCTTTTAACCTATGACTTATTCAATATCTGGCATTACCATCATAGGTCGGAGAGAGACTACACATACTTCTCCCCTCCTAATAAAACCTAATCAAGAATTGACCGCTTTCTCACAGATAAGTGGCTACTTCAAAAACTTAGCGCATCTGTAATCCACATCACTACTTGGTCGGACCACGCCCCTATCACCATTTCTATATCAGACTCCCCACAACAAAAGAATACCTTTCTTTGGAGAGCAAATAACTATATTCTACAACACCCATTCTCCAGAGATAGCCGATCAACTATCCAAATATTTTGAACACAACATTGGCTCTGTGTCCAAACCAGGCGTGATGTGGAATGCGCATAAAGCGTTTATAAGAGTTATACTGATTAAATTGAGCTCCCACTGCAAAAAGAAGAGGGCGCAGCTCCTAGACACCCTCATGTCCCAAATAATTAACCCAGAAAGACAAAACAAAATCAGTCCCCAACCGTCATACTCAGCTCAACTATTATCCCTCAGACAGGAACTTAGACTACACTTTCTCCAATCCTTTCAAAATACACAGAGAAAACTAAAAGCAACATCATACTCCACCTCCAATAAAGCAGGCAAAGCCCTAACTCGTCACATTAAAGGCAGAAGAGCTAAAAACAAAATAGAATATATACACCATACCCACACAAAGGAAAAACTAATAAACCCCCAAGCAATCGCTGTTGCCTTCAGCACTTACTACAGTGATCTATACAATATAAAACAAGACTCAGACACCTTCCAACCCTCATCTGAGGATATCAATGAGTTCCTAAACCAAATTAAACTTAATAATATTCTCTATGATCACATGGTGTACATGGCCAATCATAGAAGGCCCTGTACCATGATATAGCTGTGACCAATCACAGCATCACAATAGTAAACAAGAGTAAAACAAGAGTAATGAAGGAAAGCCATTCATGACAGTTAAAATGATTGCTGTTACAGTGATCATCACTGTAACAAGCAATCACAGTGTAAAAAAAAAATCTCTGATCACCCTCCCAGTGTAGTACAGTGTCAGCTGCATCCAGGCTTGTACATGTGTCCCAAACCACAGCTAACCACTTTGTGTGTGGCTACATGCAACAGCAGTGGCTGCTGCCAGCCTGATTTAGTTTAAATGGACTGAGCAACCACTGCTGATTAGATAACCCAGTCATTCCAGCAGCAAAATTTCAGTTTCTTGCCGCAGGAACCCGGCAGCCGAACCAACCCAGCCATGTGAAAGGGGCCTTACAGTGTCCCTGATCACTGCCATATCGGTTACAGTGTTCCTGATTATTGCCACACCAGTTACAGTTATACCACCACACAAGTTACGCTGCCCCTGATCACCGCTACAGCAGTTACAGGGTCCACGATCACCACCACAGCAGTCACAGTGTTGCCATAAAAACATGCTCACATGTACAATGCTCTCTGAAGAAACATCCATTTTCAGATCGTTCTTAAGAGAGCATTTCACAAGCAGTGAGGAGGCATTGTATTGTATATAACCCCGATCAGTGGGAGTATAGGGGGGTATATTTCCTGCCACAGCTGTGAAGCAAAGCATCACAGCCACGGCATGTACTAACCCTGGCCTGTTTATTGACCACAATTCTGCCTGTTGCCTGGACCGATTCTTTGCCTGTTTGCTGACCATGTCACTGCCTATGTCTGAACTGACTCAATGGTCTGCACATCCTGCTGACTATGTTTCTGCAAGACACTAGTCCCAGCCATCCCCTGCAGACAACAGCATTCCTCGCACCATAGGAAGTCTTTTGTTCTTCCTTTCTTTTGCCTCCTGTAACTCCTGGCCAGTTAACATGGCATTTCTGGGAGAAGTCACATATCAGTAGGCAAGGCTTGCTTGGCTTATAGGAACAGGGGCTGCTATAGGTGACAGGAACACTTGTATAGAGGTACAGCTACTAACAAGTAGTGCTCAGATTCTTGGCAACTATTGTTAATAGTGAGCTTTACATCACCACTTTAAGGCTGTACATGTGATACTGAAATCAAAATGTGGATAAAGGTAAACATTTTGTTCATTGTATGAAACTGCAGCAGCCACTGTGCTATAAAAATGTGTAATTGGGCTGTTTAAATTTACAGTATTATTGTATTGTGGATAGTAAAAAACATACAGTATAACAGAAATTTCCCTGTATGTGATTACGGTAGGTATTCTCTGCGGCGGATTTTTTTTCACATTTACTAAAAGGAAAAATTCCCTTTCAAAGTGTAAATTCCTTTAGTAAGCTAACTCCAGTGCATATGTTGGGGGTGCCATTCCCAATTCAACATGTGTTGCTGAACATTGTGATAACACGCTTGTTACTACAGCACAATAGTGAGACTATAGCGTTAATCATACAATACGCAGATTATAATAAATTCGAATGCATGATAGTGTCGATTTAGATTCACAAATAACAGATTAGTGTTAAATATTTCATTCAATTTAGAGCAAATTTGATCATGTAAATTGATGATATAATCTAAAAGAATGCAACTCATTTCTCCAAACAAGCTGCTTCCTAGAATGTTATAATATGACACTACAGAATAGTTTCTGGCCTTACAATCCATTGTTTGTAAATCACTTGGTTGGCCCCTTGTACTGTAGGTTAAGGGCAACTTCCATTTGTGTTTTTTTTTTTTTTCTTTAGCCTATACCTATATATGTATATGGTAATCTACTGTATAATCCCCCACTATTCAATTTTTCCACCAGAACGAAGTGAAGTAAATAGTACTTTAATGCATGTTTGAGAGTATGTGGCTCTTTCCTCTTCCTCTCCTTATGGGGTATTGGTGATTAGGCAGCTAGTTTTTCTACCAACTTTGCTGTACCAGACAAATGGGCCAGTAGTTCAGTAGTTGAGTAAATGGAAATATCAAAGCATTGGGGAACACAACTAAGTGAACCTGTTACTTTGCTTAGCATTGGTATAGCACAGGTGCACATTGAACATACTATGAAAAAGAGAAATGGCTATACTAAAGGACCTTTCCAATTCAAGATATGCTATAAATCTCTAAACATCCTCATTACTTTTTTATTCTGTTTCTATCTATGTAACACTTTAAAAATAGACTCCTGTTGAGGTTAATCAATTATTATTATTATTTTTCTCTACAGTCAAATAGTTTTTTGGTAATCGTTTGTCTGTTCACATGGCATTTTGACAAGGGAATATAACACATGGTCAAGCAAAGGTTGGAAAACATTGATTTATACAATTCTAAAAACAAGTTAAAGTACAGTTTATGTCAATACTTTGACAAATAAATCATAGATAGTTTTAGATAGTGTTCACCAAAAGAAACAAAATGCAGAAAGCATCTTGTTTAACCACTTCAATACAGGGCACTTTCGCAATTTTCAGCTTTCAGTGCTGTCACTTTTTAAATGACAATTGCACGGTCATGCTACACTGTACCCAAACTAAATTTTTATCATTTTGTTCCAACAAATAGAGCTTTTTTTGGTGGTATTTGATCACCTCTGCAGGTTTTATTTTGTGCTAAACAAATAAAAAAAGACCAAAAATTTTGAAAAAAAAAGTTTTTCTTTGTTTTTGTTATAACATTTACATTACAATAAGTAAGTTTTCTCCATCACTGATGGGCACTGATAAGCTACACTGATGGGCACTGATAAGGCGGCACCAATGAGGTGGCACCAATGAGATGACACTGATGAGGTGGCACTGATGGGCACTGATGATGGGCACTGATATGCGGAACTGATGGGCATTGATAGGCGGCACTGATGGGCACTCATAGGTGGCACTGGTGGGCACTGATGGGCACTGATAGGCAACAATGATGGGCACTGATGGGTACTTATGGGTGGCACTGATAGAAGGCACTGCTGGGCACTGATAGGTGGCACTGATGGGCACTGAAAGGCGGCACTAATGAGCATTGATGGGCACTGATAGATTTCATTGATAGGCATCACTGGTGGCACTAGCAATAGCAGGCATTTTTCATTGGCACTGATTGGCAGCTGCCTGGGCACTGATTGGCAGCTGCCTGGGCACTGATTGGAATTTCCTCCTTAGCAGGAGAACACGTAGTCAGTACTTCAACTATGCTGGGAATGCAGCCTTCTTTTCTTCAATGATCAGACCTGTCCTCACACGCCCCCCCGCACAGCCAGTCAGTAGGAAGCTCAGTGTACTGCTGTTTCTCCTCCCCCCTAGCTCTTATGCAGCTGAGAACAGAGGGGACAGAGGGAACAGAGGGAGTGTGATCACCTGAAAAAAATGGGAAAAAAGGTATTTATAATATATTTTTTTAATCCATACACAAATGTTTTGCCTTTCATTTCTATTACTTGTTCAATATTTTTTATTGAAAGTAGGTAATAAAAAAATTGCATAAGAGACAATGACTAAGTAGCACAATTAACAGGTGTCTTCATACATGAACACAGTACAGTTAACTAAATAATATGTAGATTGCAATGATAAATAGTACCTAAATGATAATATTACATCATGAGTAGAAAGAATGTAGGGGAGAATAAACTCCCACCTGATGCACACGGCACAGGTAGTTATAATGCAATAGATTACAAGGGAGAGTAAGGACCGCAGAGAGGGCCTCAGAGGAGTACCACATAAGGCCCTGACCACATGTTTCAAGTAAAATCTGAAGAAAGAGATCTAAAGGAAAAGGTAAGAAGAGAGAAAAAGGCCTATCAGGCTGCCAGGAGAAGAAAAGGGGTAAGAAGAAGAACAGCAAAGAGGGGTGACGGGGGGGGGGGGGGCGTCTGCTCCAAGGATTAACCAGGGTAGGAAGTTGGTTTCTCAACCCTAAGGTTCCAGGAGCCTGGGATCGAAATGTAGAGGGAGGAAATTATCCACCCATGATTGCCAAATTTTCAGGTGTTCTGGGATCTTACCTAAGGTGGTTGCCTCAATCTTACTGTGGATTATACAAAAAAGAAAAGAAGAGGCGCCTCCTCCTTCTTTAAATATTGTGTTTATTTATTCTTTGCTGCCCCTCTCCCAAATCCCTCACATTTGTCCATGTCTCCCTGTTTCCCCCTTTATTTGTCACATCATTTCTTGCTGCTATTCTGTAGGATGTAAGTATACGTTTTTCACTGCATCCACTAGATGGCAGCAAACTGATGCACATATAAGGCTGTTTACAGCCTATGTCCTGTTAGCTTGAAAAAGGAGTGTGCCTGTCTGTGCAGAGCGCATGCTCCGAAACTTCGTTGTGACTATCTGTGATGTCACCGCGCCTGATGCTGCGTTCCACCGCTGACCAGAGCCTCCACCAAGCCTCGGATCCAGCTCTCCAAGTCATCCGGAAACCCTGCTGGACAGGATTCCCTTTACACGGACAAGCTGCTATAATGCTAAAGCGCTGGATGGACGCCACATGAGTGTAGAGAGAACATGTGCCGGAAGTCTCTTTCTTTTATTTAAGTGGATTAATGCACCTGTAACTTATTAAACGCAACTGGTTCTAACCCGGAGGCGCCTCTTCTTTTCTTTTTTGCATGCATTGGAGTCTGCTCTCAACTTCCCATTGAAGGCTTGCCCTGGTGTATGGACTAGTTGCTAACAATACACAGGACTTTTTCCTTCCTTTTTCTCCCCCATTTCTCCGTTGTTTTTAGTCTTTATCCTACTTCATTTGCATAAAAAATGTTATAACAAGGACCTGATAGATGCACTTTTTATCATTCATACTAAGTGACAGCTCCACCATCCCCCATGTTTTTTACTGTGGATCATAGCTTGGGTGATCCTATTTTTAGTCTCTACAGAGACTAGCAGAGAGATGAAGATTTCCAGGCCTTCCCGATAGCCTGTTTAGAATCTGTGATGACGTTTATTGGGAGTTTCGATTGGGCCTTTGTAAGGTCAGGTGGACAGTAGTTTAGCAAGGTGGACAATGTTCTGAAGATTTCAGCCCAGAATTGCTGCACGATCGGACACGTCCACCAGATATGCACATATGTGCCCCGTTCTTCGCAAATTCGAAAGCATGTGGTGGGGTAGGTTAAAAAGTTTTTAGCAATTCCTACTGGGACCAGATACCAGTGCAGGAGCACCTCGTAGTTGGTCTCAACAGCGAGCATGTTTTGGGCCAAGGAATTAGTCATAGCACAAATGTCATCCCAATCTTCCCACTCGAGAGGAATGTTCAGATTGTTTGTACAATGGGTACTATAGGAGGGGAGGTGGGAGGACATAGTTGTGATGTGGGTATATAATTTTGAGATGATACATGGAGCATGGGGATCAGAGTTACAGATGCCTTCATACAGCATCATATTAGATGGTGACATGGAGGAATGCAAATATGGAGCAAAAAAATTGGATATTTGCATATAGCAAAAAATTCCCCTATTCAGGATGTGGAATTGGTCCTGCAGAGTTGGAAAGGTTTTCAGGGAAGAGGAAGGAAGTGACCAGGGTGTTTAGCCTTGTCAAGCCTAGACGGTTCTAAATTGTGAAAGCGTCAGGGTTTATGTGAGCTGGGAGGAATAGCCGGTGGCCTAGGAAGTATAATAAAGGGTGGTGTGGGGAATGTAGCTTAAAAGGACCTTTGAGCCTATTCCATAGCTGCAAGGATTGTGCATTGTTACCAGAGCAAATTATCAACTGCATGAGGATCGAGGTCTATAGCTTCGAGGCTCACCCACAGCGGGAACTCCACAGTAGCATGATATAGGGCAATCTGGGCCAGTTGAGCCGCCTGGTAGTATTTGGAAAAACAAGGGACTCCCAGTCCACGTGTAATCTGTGGCGCATTAGTATGGAGGAAGATACTCTGTGTTTAATGGGTCCCCATATGTATATATGTATTTGGCTTTGGATTATATGAAAGAAATAGGAGGACACTGCTATCGGTAAGACCCAAAAGAGAATCCAATAGAGAATCTTAGGTAGTAGGGACATCTTCACTGCAGTTAAACAACCTAGCCAAGAGACACATAGGGGTTGTCAAGCAGCCATAAGGGCTGCAAATGAGATGGCATGGGGAGATAATTAGTTTGGTACAAAAGGGCTGGTTATCCAGCGAGTTTGACACCAAGGTAAGGGAGAGACTATGTTGTCCATTGAAACGAAAAGGTTTCCAGTAGATGTGAGACTTCAGTCGACAGTAGGCAAACATTAAGCGCCATGGATTTCGATTGGTTGACTTCAAGACCCAATATATTGGCAAACAATCTAAAGTAAGTATTAAATTAGGTAATGTAATATGGGGTAAGGTGACGAACGTCAGGGCATCATCAGCAAATAAGCATAACTTGTGATGACAGGAGGCTACCTCAATGCCTATAATATCCGGATTCGCCTGAATAGCTAGGGCCAGTGGTTATAAGACAAGAGAAAAAAATTAATGGGGAGAGGGGACAGCCTTGCCTAGTTCCCCGGGCAATTGGGAACCAATTAGTTAGAATATTTAGTCTTGCTATATCACTTTTGGCCCCTTTTGCAGGTATAGCTATGTAAAACATAAAAATAAGTTCCTATACTGTTTGAAATCCAGTAATATGCTGTCTCACCCTGCTCTACACATGCTTAGTTGTTCTCCATTTTTTGGCACTGTGCCGAAAATGTAGAGGCTGATCTGCTGACAGCCTAAAGATTTACTGCTGCTCAAGGGCTCTGAGCTTCAGCAAAATGGCAGCCTCCAGCAAAAGGAAACAGGAGCAATGCTGGAAGCAATTTAAAGCACACTCTAATTTTGATAGCATAATTATTATTGTAGAATGTATATTCCTTGCTGAAGATTATTAGTTTTTTAAATAAAATTGTTATGGGTAGAGTTACGCTTTATACCTATATACATTTATAAATATACTATAAAAGCTACACAAATAAAAAACATATAACTAAAGATCTATAGATACAGACAAAATGGACTTGTTGAAATTTGAAATACATATTTTACTATTCTTTTATTAGGTTTTATACAAATAAAGATAATTTTGTGTTCAGTAAACAAAATAAAAAACGGATGAAAATCCCTGTAAGAGCAATTGAAAATGGATCTAAATTTGACTGCTAGACAGCTGAACAGGTTTTGTCCATGTAAGAACACATACTTTGAGGCAAGGCTGCTGTTAGAAGTCACGGGGCCCCATACAGCCTATCTGACAGGTCCCCCCCTCCCCACCAAAAATATCCAAACAAGATTTTCACTAAGTATACAGTAAAATCATTATAAGCGGATACAAACATAGCATAACTTACAAAATTCCTGCTAAATCTAAAAGAGATGTATGGAGTTAATAAAGTTCTGTGTGTAAACTAGGTCTTGGGGTTCATTCACATTGGTGCTATGGTCTGTACAGTCTGATTTGGCGTTTTTTTTTTTAAATGTGTCTATTGCTGTGCTAAAGCAGCCTATGTTATGCTATAGGACGCAACAGCTGTATGAACATAGCTGCAGGTCCTAACTTAACAGGAGTATGGCCCCAAACACAACAGTAGGCATTCAGGGCCAACTCACCCACACCTGCACACCTATCAGATTATGACCTGCATCAAAGTTAATGCAGCTGTTGCATCCCCATAGAGTAACAGAAGGCAACAAATCGCTCATTCACACTGTATGGACCAGAGAACCCGTGTGAATGGGCCCTTCTTTTTCTTTTATTACTTTGTACATATTTTTTCTTCAACACTATTGGGGCGGGGAGCTTTGGTGTGATATCAGGGGTCTAAACAGAACCCTGACATTTCACATTTGAGACAGAGAAAGGAATTAAGGACAGATTCTTCAATTCCTTTTTCTGTAGCCTCAGCTGCACTAAGGATAAATGAACAAGGCTCAGAGCTCCCTGTTTATTTATAAACTGAAGCATAGTAAACAAAGTTTACAATGATCACTTATCAATGGACACAGGAGCGATCAGTACCAATTGCTCAGTGTGTCCTTTAGAAAAGGAAGGGGTCGGTAAATGTTATATTTACTGGCCCTTACCCCCGCTCTCAGTCCTTATACATCCCCTGGGTTCCCGCACTACCCAGATGAAAGCCAGCAGCGCTATGGGGGGGGCGGGCACACAGCAGGGGATCAGATGTGGGCACACAGGTATGGGCAGCCTATTGCATTAGGGTAGAATCCCAGTTATAATGTATGAACCCTCCCTAACCTTTATTTCTATATATATATATATATATATATATATATATATATATATATAACTCCTCTAAAATAATATATGTAACCCCCATAATAATCTATTCAGCCCTCCCTATACTCCTATTATTAAGATGTATAGCGTCTGTGGCCACTCTATAGTGATACATAGGGATGTATAGGGCCCCTCTTTACTGAGGTATATGGACCCCTGTAGCACTCACCAGCTCATTGATAGTCCTGTGCAATGACATCCCACCATCTGCTCTCCATGAAAGCTAAGTGACAGGTCCTGGTTCCCCCCTTTTTTCTTCATACAGCCAGAATGACATTGTCTGGTCCACTCCCTCCTCTCCCTGTACAGGGTGAGTAATAGTTGCTGTCCCTGCCCCAATGCTCCTATTGGTTCTCCCCCAGGTTCGGGGAGAGAGAAGAGGACAGGCTAGGTGGAGAGTGGAGGAATCAGTGTGGAGGCTCCGTGCGTGCCTGGCCAGCTGCTGCTTTCCCTCTGAGGCCACTCCATTGCCCCTCCACACTGCTACCCTGAGGACTGAGCCTGCTAAGCCCTGACCCTGGATAGAGTACTGTCCCTGATCACCAGCCTGATCAAAAAGTGCATGGGGTGATTAGGGTGTGCACACGTCTATGTGTGGGCAGGCCTGGGAGGAGGATCAGCACGGGCAGGAGGGAGGCAAGTACAGGAACGATGCACTGTGTCTGTCCCTCTAACAGTTGAAAGCCAGTGTGAGGTAGAGGGAGAGAAACCAGCTTTTGGCTGATGGAGGGAGAGACACACAATGCATTGTTCCTGTTATTTCCTCAGCTGTGCTGATCCCCGTGTGCTCGGGCCCCCCTACAGGAGCACCAGCGCAATTTTTGAAGACGGTTATGAAAAGAAAACCATGAGCGCTTTTACATTTCATTTTAGCATCTGCTGTGTTTTATTGCTGTCTAAGTTGTTTTTGGGAGCATAAAAAATATATTTTGTTAGGGGTAATTAAATGTGGAGGAAGAAGATGCAAAGACTATAAGTCAGTCATCACCCATGCAGTCAACCTCAAGCACTAATGAGCAATCCAGGACAAAGGAGGCCAATAAAAATCCACTGTCAAAATCCAAGGAGCCATAAAATAAGAAAAAGGATACACAGCAAGCATCAATGCCATATTAGAAGGGAGGAGAGACCAATTGAATGGGATTGGCAAATAGACAGTGCACCTTGCAAGTGCAGTTGCTCTAATTTTCCCCAGAGTTTAATGAATATAATAAGGTGCAAGGAAAAAAAACACATGATTGGATGATGGAAATCAGCAGAGCTTCACCACATTCTCTAAGCTCTGGAGAAAATGAGTGCAACTGCACTTGTAAAGTGCACAGTCTATATAACTCTAGTAAATCAACCTGCTATAAGTCTTTACACAGAGAAAAACAAACATGAAAGAATGACAATATAATTTTTTTTCATTGTTTAAAGGAGTATGACATGCAACAAACGTTACAAGAGAAACCAGAAAAGACAGTTTGGTCTATAAACACCAAAATACAGCCAAAAGCACAAAAGGAATTAGCAAAAAACACCAGAATACAAACTAACAACACCCCAAAGCAGCATACTTCCTGTACATCATATTCCTTTAAACAAAATAAAGGGGGTGTTTGGAAAGTTTCAGGTAAAATCTTTTAACATGACTTAAAGGGGTCTTAATTCTATAAGCAATGCCTGTGTGAATTAGACCTTATGCCCCGTACACATGGTCGGATTTTCCGATGGAAAATGTGTGATAGGACCTTGTTGTCGGAAATTTCGAACGTGTGTAGGCTCCATCACACATTTTCCATTGGATTTTCCGACACACAAAGTTTGAGAGCAGGATATAAAATTTTCCGACAACAAAATCCGTTGTCAGAAATTCCGATCGTGTGTACACAAATCCGACGGACAAAGTGCCATGCATGCTCAGAATAAATAAAGAGATGAAAGCTATTGGCCACTGCCTCATTTATAGTCCCGACATACGTGTTTTACGTCACCGCGTTTAGAACGATCGGATTTTCCGACAACTTTGTGTGACCGTGTGTATGCAAGACAAGTTTGAGCCAACATTTGTCGGAAAAAATCCTAGGATTTTGTTGTCGGAATGTCCGAACAAAGTCTGACCGTGTGTACTGGGCATTACTCTGCTGTATCAATGGAGAAGCAACATTGGCACCCTAGACTGTTCTTTGCTGAGTTGAACTACAGCATTTTGAGGATTTTAGTGCAGCACAGGCAGTGTGTAGTTAGCTCAGACTATACATTAGAAGCTCACATGGTTCTGGCAGGATTAGCAGGTTTTTTTTTGCACTCATTGAACAGATATAAAGAAATAGAATATTTCATGGACCGAACTGGGGGAAAATAAGCAAAGTTAATTGTCAGCATTTGCATACACTTTAGGTCTCTTGTGGAAATTGAACATGTCACCTCAAAACTTCATAAACACAAACATCTGCTTTGCTCATTTTCTAAAAAAAACTATATAGAATCAACAGTTTTCAAAAAAAAATATGATCGGACACTATGATCTTATTAAAATAATTAGAAATAGTTAAAAAAAGTAATAAGGGATATTACATTTTAAATTCTCTCTCAAGTATGCTAGAGAACAGGTGCCACCTTTTTCTGCTACAATAAGAAAAGGATTTAAAGTCTATATATAAGTATTAAACTGGGATTTAGAAGCTTGTCATATTCAGCCTAGTTTCAGTAACAGTATTTGAAAGACATATGCTGTACAGTTGTTAAAGATTAAATGAATTGAATGACATAGAGGTCAATCATCTCAATAATTCTGCTATAAAATGATGGAAAGGGAAGACATAGCAAAGTAGAAAAAGTTTCTATTTTTCCACTTCTGAAATCTGCACTATATTTTAAATGTGTTACATAAGCTGTAAAGTGCAAAAGCTATCTACTGTGTAGACCAAGACGCAAATCCTTCCTAATACACCTCACCATTGAGTGAAATCACTATAATGATGTAAAAAGGATAATTTAACAGACTGGAGTTCCCTTTAAGGTCAGTTATGGATTTAAAGATAACTGTAGATCTAGATTTAAAGTCGTTGGATCATACTAAAAAGCTAGAAGAGATAACACCAAACCAACTAGGAGAGCTATAGCTTTTGTTCGGAATTAAGCAATAAGTCAGATAATGACGACAATTCTCTTTTCAGAAGAACACAGACTTAGCAGCTTAGACAACTGAACAACAGAGGTTTCCAGGTTATAAGTTGCACATCATCCCATGATTAACAATTGATTAGGTTAAGTTAAAAGTTTTGTATTGAGAACCCTAGGGAACATTTAAATATATGTTTATTAAAGCATCTCAGTAGGGGTTCAGTTTATTTTCTTTTCATTCAATTTATCCACAGTTTCTTGTAGGAATATATTCATGTATAATGATTTTCATCAATCTAAAATGCTGCTTGTCAGGGGCACTTAAACATGAGACAAGAGAAATGAACTACAAACTAATTTTTAACCACCTATATACTGCCATACTACTGTATATATATGGCCTTATATTGAGGTGGTTATACTAAGACCATGGTTCCAGCTACAACCATGACCCTGGTAGTTTTTTTTATCAGTCAGGGATTCTCTTTTTAGTAAAAGTGATCTGAGCAGCTATAGAATGTTTGATCAATTTTACAGGTGGTGGAAGGGGATCAACCTCCCCCACTGCTGCCACCTTGCCTGGGCTCCACCGGGCAGCCCAGAACCAATGTTACCAGTCCAATCACATAGACTGAGAAGAATGGAAGGAAGAGAAGTACCTTCCCTCCTCCTCTGATGTCAGAAACTGGAAGATACGAGGATTTTGTCACTTCCAGTTTTGGTTTGTTTGTAGACAAGCCATTACCACCTTGAACTGCTCATCAAACCAATTTCAGCTTGAGGACCTGTCACAGCCCATATATTCACAAGGGATGTTGTTCATCCCTTGTGATAGCAATAAAGTTGATCCAAAATATGAATAAAGTTACAGTGTAAAAAAATAAATGTAAATAAAATAAATAATAATAAAAAATAAATAAATAAAGCACCCTCATCCCCCCTGCTCACTTGCAAATGCGAACACAAATGTAGGTCACACGTGCATATATAAACGATGATTATACCACACATGTGAGGTATCACCATGAACATCAGAGCAAGAGCAATAATTCTAGCACCAGACCTCCTGTGTAACTCTAAACTGGTAACCTGTAAAGACTTTTAAAACATTGCCTACAGATAATTTAAAGTAGTTGATGCTCCACGGGCATGCGCAAATTGAAAGCGTAACATATTTAGTATCTATTTACTTGGTGTAGCATCTTCTCTTATATATGTCCAAAAACTGGGTATTCTATTGTGTTCACTAAAATTCATTAAAGTGGATGTAAACCCACTGTTATTGTTTCTAATTTAATAACATACACTTAATAACATAGGGCATATCTAGAAGGAAAAACAGGCCTCCTTACCTGTCATAATTCACCCCTTTAGCTCAGTGGGCAGAGTCGTGGTGTCAGAGGATTCCTCTGCCCACCACTACACTCCCCTGGCCAGCCAGCATTGCGAGAATGAGCCTTGCGCCAGGGGAGACTAAAGAACACACACAGGAGTTGCAGAGTGTGCTCTGTGAAGAAGCAGAGCGTGCTCATGACCCCATGTCAATCCTGCACATGTGCACATACTCCACAGTCTACATAGGACAAAAGGAGGGGGGATGGGAATTACACATAATGCCAAATTTTAGGGTTCACATCCACTTTAAATGTATGTTTTCCCAAAAAAAAGTTTGAAAAACTGCTGCGCAAATATCGTTTGAAAAAAATTGCAACACCCACCATTTTTTTATATCGTATTTATTGGCGTATAACACGCAAAGGTGTTACATAGTTACATAGTTACATAGTAGGTGAGGTTGAAAAAAGACACAAGTCCATCAAGTCCAACCTATGTGTGTGATTATGTGTCAGTATTACATTACATATCCCTGTATATTGCGGTCATTCAGGTGATTATCTAATAGTTTCTTGAAGCTATCAATGCTCCCCGCTGAGACCACCGCCTGTGGAAGGGAATTCCACATCCTTGCCGCTCTTACAGTAAAGAACCCTCTACGTAGTTTAAGGTTAAACCTCTTTTCTTCTAATTGTAATGAGTGGCCACGAGTCTTATTAAACTCTCTTCTGCGAAAAAGTTTTATCCCTATTGTGGGGTCACCAGTACAGTATTTGTAAATTGAAATCATATCCCCTCTCAAGCGTCTCTTCTCCAGAGAGAATAAGTTCAGTGCTCGCAACCTTTCCTCATAACTAAGATCCTTCAGACCCTTTATTAGCTTTGTTGCCCTTCTTTGTACTCGCTCCATTTCCAGTACGTCCCTCCTGAGGACTGGTGCCCAGAACTGGACAGCATACTCCAGGTGCGGGCGGACCAGAGTCTTGTAGAGCGGGAGAATTATCGTTTTATCTCTGCAGTTGATCCCCCTTTTAATGCATGCCAATATTCTGTTTGCTTTATTAGCAGCAGCTTGGCATTGCATGCCATTGCTGAGCCTATCATCCACTAGGACCCCCAGGTCCTTTTCCATCCTAGATTCCCCCAGAGGTTCTCCCCCCAGTGTATAGATTGCATTCATATTTTTGCCACCCAAATGCATTATTTTACATTTTTCTACATTGAACCTCATTTGCCATGTAGTCGCCCACCCCATTAATTTGTTCAGGTCTTTTTGCAAGATTTCCACATCCTGCGGAGAAGTTATTGCCCTGCTTAGCTTAGTATCGTCTGCAAATACAGAGATTGAACTGTTTATCCCATCCTCCAGGTCGTTTATGAACAAATTAAATAGGATTGGTCCCAGCACAGAACCCTGGGGAACCCCACTACCCACCCCTGACCATTCTGAGTACTCCCCATTTATCACCACCCTCTGAACACGCCCTTGTAGCCAGTTTTCAATCCATGTACTCACCCTATGGTCCATGCCAACGCACCTTATTTTGTACAGTAAACGTTTATGGGGAACTGTGTCAAATGCTTTTGCAAAATCCAGATACACCACGTCTACGGGCCTTCCTTTATCTAGATGGCAACTCACCTCCTCATAGAAGGTTAATAGATTGGTTTGGCAAGAACGATTCTTCATGAATCCATGCTGATTACTGCTAATGATATCATTCTTATTACTAAAATCTTGTATATAGTCCCTTATCATCCCCTCCAAGAGTTTACATACTATTGATGTTAGGCTAACTGGTCTGTAATTCCCAGGGATGTTTTTTGGGCCCTTTTTAAATATTGGTGCTACATTGGCTTTTCTCCAATCAGCTGGTACCATTCCAGTCAACAGACTGTCTGTAAAAATTAGGAACAATGGTCTGGCAATCACCTGACTGAGTTCCCTAAGTACCCTCGGATGCAAGCCATCTGGTCCCGGTGATTTATTAATGTTAAGTTTCTCAAGTCTAATTTTAATTCCGTCCTCTGTTAACCATGTAGGTGCTTCCTGTGTTGTGTCATGAGGATAAACACTGCAGTTTTGGTTACTGAAGCCCCCCGATTCACTCGTGAAGACTGAGGAGAAGAATAAATTCAATACCTTTGCCATCTCCCCATCCTTTGTAACCAGATGTCCTTCCTCATTCTTTATGGGGCCAATATGGTCTGTCCTCCCTTTTTTACTGTTTACATACTTAAAGAATTTCTTGGGATTTTTTTTGCTCTCCTCCGCTATGTGTCTTTCATGTTCTATCTTAGCCAACCTAATTGCACCCTTACATTTCTTATTGCATTCTTTATAAATTCTGAATGCTGTGGATGATCCCTCAACCTTGTATTTTTTGAAGGCCTTCTCCTTTGCTTTTATATGCATTTTTACATTGGAGTTAAGCCATCCAGGATGTTTGTTCGCTCTTTTAAATTTATTACCCAATGGGATACATTGGCTAATGCCCTTATTTAATATGCTCTTAAAGCAAACCCATCTCTCCTCCGTATTCTTTGTTCCTAATATTTTATCCCAATTTATGCCTTTTAGCAAGGTTTGTAGTTTAGGGAAGTTGGCTCTTTTGAAATTCAGGTGTATAACATGCACCATAATTTTGGGAGGGAAGCTTCAGGAAAAAAAACTAAAATTTTAAATTAAGAACTTTGAAGCAAAAAAGGGCCACAGTCCATCAATGCAGCCTGACCAGTGCTCATCTGCAGCCTCACCAGTGCCCATCAATGCAGCCTGCCCATTGCCCATTAATGCATCCTGACAGTGCCAACATGCAGCCTTACCTTTGACAATTAATGCGGCCTGCACATTGCCCATCGGCAGCCTCACCTTTGCCAATGAATGCAGCCTGCACATTTCCCATCAGCAGCCTCGCCATTGCAAATTAATGCAGCCTGCACATTGCCCATTAATGCAGCCTGCACCGAGTTCATTAGCAGCCTCTCCATTGCAAATGAATGCAGCCTGCACAGTACCCATTAGCAGCCTCTCAATTGCCCATTAGCAAACTCTCCATTGCCAATAAAAGCAGCCTGCACAGTGCCCATCATCAGCCTCTCCATTGCCCTTTAATGCAGCCTCACCATTGCAAATAAATGGCAGCCTGCACATCCCTGCTCATCTGCAGCCTCGCAAGTGCTAGATTACACAGGGCTGTGATCTCCTGTGTACTCAACGATCAGTCACACACCATCCCGCCTCCTGGCCCGCCTCCTGTGATAGACAGAATAGTGGTCCAATCCTTGGCCAGAAGGCGGGACTGTGTGTGACTGAGTGCCAGGTACACAGGAGATTGCCGCTTTGTGTAATCCAGAGGTGCCTGCCCCCTCCTTCCACTCTGAGACAGCAGGAATCAGCATATAACACGAACACACCATTTCCCCCTTTTCAGGGGGGAAAAGTGCATATTATACGCCGATAAATATGGTATATTATAATATATAATGTTTGGGGGTTCTAAATAATTTTCTAGCTAAATAAATGCTGATTTTTACATGAGAAATATCAGCATTGGCCTGGGGCTAAATTGGTATTGTAACCCCCAGGTCTACATTAACCCACATGTTGTCTGGGCAGGTTTTCACATTTTTCACATACATGTTAAAATCAGCCTTTTTTAACTAGAAAATTATGTAGAACCCCAAAATTTTATTTTCTGAAAACAAAGGCCGTGGAGAATAAAATGGTGATTATTGAAATTTTTTATGTTGCACAGTATTTTTACATGGGAAATATCAGCATTGGCCTGGGGGTAAAGTGACATAGAAACCCCTAGGTCTACATTAACCCAAATGCTGTCTGGGCCGGTTTTCACATTTTTCATATACATGTTCAAATTAGCATTTTTTTAAATAGAAAATTATGTAGAACCCCCAAACATTATTTTCTGAAAGTAAAGGCCGTGGAGAATAAAATGATGGTTATGGAAATTTTTTATGTTGCGCAGTATTTGTAGAGTAATTTATCAAATTTTCAGGAAAAAAGTAAATTTAAATGAATTTTAGTACACACAGATACAATATAATACCAAATATTTTAGTAAAATACAAAAGATGATGTTACACCAAGTAAAAATATCTAAAAGTATTTATAGACAACACTATAAAAGCCTTCACAAGTTACCAGTTTACAGTTAATCATAAGCTCTGGCACTAGAATTATTGCTCTCACTCATTCATGATGATACCTCACATGTGTGGTGCAATCACCATTTAGATATACGTGTTGGACCTACATGAGCATTTATATTCGTGCATGAGCATGGGGGGACAGGGTGTTTTAAAATGTTAATTTTTTTAACGTATTTAAATGTATTTTTTATGCTGTTTTACATTTTATTTCATTCAACTTTGTTGCTGTCACAAGGGATGAACAACATCTCTTTTGATAGCTTGAGCAGTGGCAGGTCTTCTTTACAGAGAGATCTGGGGTCTATTAGACCCCTGATATCTCCTTTGCCCTAAAGGCAGCCAATCAAACAGAGATCTGTTTAAGGAAATTTTCCTCACTGTGGAAGGAAAAAATGATGGTATTAAACAATGACAGAGATTTTAATCATTCCTTTCCTTAGCTAATTAATGAAACAGTTTTTGTGCATTTGTTTGTTTTTTTTTGGACAGAGGTAATACGCAGAGAATGTCATCACAATGTTAAAGATGTTATTGTTTTTGTGACTTTTTTTTTAGGGAGGACATGTGATGCACACATGAGATGTGCCAAATAAACAAAATAATGCACCTATGTTGAAGAGGGTTTGTGACATGTGTTCCAGAAACTGGAAATACCAAATTGTGATTTGTTGCAGAAATGTTGCAGGAATACAGCAGTATTTCAGATATTAAAAAAAAGCTTTTTTTATGACATCAGTTTGTGTTTGTGGAACACAGCATGGTAAATTTCATTTTCCCAAAACTTTTTAAGGTGTAAAATTCATATATTACTATAATTAGCCTAAAGTTATAGTCCAAACATGGGCCACAAAAATGAGTATTTTGACATCTTGAGCAGTTTGATGGTTGATTGCACAATGTAGAAAAATAAGTTAAATATAACTGAAGTGACTGTAGAATTATTTAAACTCCACCGATTTACATACACTTATTCACTGGTGTTTCCTAGAATTAGCTTAAATTCTTAGTCCAAACAAGGGCCACAAAAACAGCACTTTGACATCTTGATCAGTTTGTTGTCTGATTGTGCAAAAGAGAAAGTTAGAGTTAAATACAAACTGAAGTGACTGTGGAATTACTTCATCTCCACTAATTTACATATGATGATTCACTGGTGAATTTTTCATCCTTTGAAGTGGTTGTAAACTCTTCACTAGCCTGCCTGTTATAATAAATGGGCTGTGTTGAGTGTTTGCATATTTGGTAAGAATTGACAAAGACAAAGGACTGAAATCTCTTTTTCTTTTATTACCCTTAGAATAGTAAATTTTCATGAGATCAACAAATTATGATGCACTAAAATGCAATCTAAATAAGGCATTGTCATCTTCATTTCCTTGAAACAAAAATTCCATGCAGATAAGAGAACAGATTTATTATCAGTAATGCTGTGACTTCAAGCATTAAAATTATACATGCACTGATATAAAATGGTAGTTTTCCTGGTTCAGCATAAATAATAAAAGACTTAAGTTTGCTGCATTATTAAGTAGGCATCCCTGTAAGTTGAATCACGTTGTTTGAAGAGTAAATGACTAAAGTATGTATCAGTTGCTATATATTAAAAACACATTATGTGAGCTACTGCACATGAAACATTTCAGGGAAGACTGGCTGGACATTTCTAGGGGAAAACACTAGAATTTCTTACTAAGCAGACATTGCTGATAATATTAAAGGCTGAGCAAAATAAATTAAATGTTGACTGTGTTTTTGTTATATTGTCTGTGCAATTGCCTTTAAGCAGGCCTTCAAAAGGTCCACCTCTTTAGTTAAGGCCCCTTTGCTAACACTCAAAAATTAAAAGGAAAAAAAAAGCCTGTGAGTGAGAAAAAACTTAGTCATTATACTTACCTTTCCCCTGATTTCTGTACAGCAAGAGGTTATGTCACCATTCTAACAAGATCCAGAGAAATGCCTTTAGCTCAATTGTTATTAAATTCACCACAGCACAGTGTTGGATCTTGCCAGAAGGATAGCGATGTCACCTTCACCTAGGGGCCATGGGCATTTCATTCATCTCTACCTTAAATATATTGAGCTGATTATATGAGTGCTATTGCCCAATCCCTAAGAAACAGTTGTTCTTAACATATGTATGCCTCTAGAATGGGTAGATTTAAGCTCTCTCTACACAGGGCAGAAACAAATATATAAAATTCTTTAACAATGAGGATCTCTTAAACATATTAATATGGCCCAGTTTCCAAATGATATACTGTGTTCTAGCTATTTAAGATAATGCAGTAAGAACTTTATGAAGGCCTTTTCCATTCCTTCTTGTAGGCTGGCAATAGAAATTTTCAAAAAAAACATCAAGATGTTATCAGTATTGACATATTATACTCAAATGAAATCTTGGGTTGGTAATAAACAGGCTGATCTCTCATCAAGAAAGACCAGTGTAGAGAAAAATGCACATCCTTTCTTGCATTACTGTACTTTCAGGATCTGCAGCAATCTTTGCATATACTTGTCCAACCTTTCAGAACACTCACTATGTACAGCGGTTTTCACAAAAATAGGAATAATCTGAGTTTGGAACATATCTGAATATGTACACAAATATTTTTAACATTTCAGAGCACTTGTTTTTATTCTGATGTAAACTGTCATACAGCATATTGCTAATATTATTAATTCATATTGGTTAAAACATGTATAAAAGAGAGAAACCTCAAATAGATAAATATAAAAATACTTTGTGCACATTTGTGTGCACAAATATAGAAACAAAATAGTTAGCTAGATCAGAGACATTATTTGCTGAGGAAAGTACTGGTGCGCCAATACAATTTTGAAAAATATATGTATATTTTTTAATGGGATTCATGTTTGGTTGCAGAAGGACACAAAACATTTTTCTAACTGCAAACTTGGGTTTTCCTACTTTTTTAATTTTGTTTTTATCATATATTGCCATATTTATTAAAGGGAATGATACAAAGCTTTTGTTATGTTGTACATGTAAAAAGTAGCTATATGGTTTCCACTATTCTGGCATGTCACAGACAAAGTCACCAGAGCACAGGAAATTGCATCTGTATACTATTAAAAAAGGATCACAAGTGGGTCCATAAATAATACACAGACACCATTTTCTGCTTTTGTAAAAAAGCTTTTTACGCTTTTTTTTTCAGTTTTTACATTCCACTTTTAGAGTAGACCTAGTAAAATAATTGCTCATTTAAATATTATATATGATTTTTTTCACTGACAAAGGTTGCATTGATAAGAACATAGGCGAGAACAATAAATCACATGGTTACTGGTTCATTTGTATAAATTGTATTTGAAGGGTATGAAGTATCTTCACTTTTATATTTTTTACTTGTTTTGTTACTAATGTTCTTATCCTTGAAAAAAGGCCATTGTTGGGAATATAACTTAAAGGAGTCCTATATTGTTCTGTTCTGTGCTGTGATACCCTGGAGCTCCCCACTTGGCACTGAGATCTTCAGCCCGGAGGCTTCTGGGTATCAATCCCTGGTTGTT